>NW_026606734.1:485000-522500 GCF_029890125.1 Rhinichthys klamathensis goyatoka
ATCACTCTAATTATGATGAACTGGGTGTCGTCTGTCATATCGTCGATTAATGATGTATGATCTTCAGTCTGTTCTGATTGGCTGACACTGACTGGGATTAAAAGACTATAGCTGTTAGAATTGATCAAGAACTCTTAATAAAGCGGGAAAAGCCTGTTTAATGTGTGTTGAGAAGGCGACCGTAGTGTGTGTGTGTGTGTGTGTGTGTGTGTGTGTGTGTGTGTGTGTGAGACTGTAGCAGCAGCGCTGACCTTGAATCATTATTTGTTTTGCCAGTCATAATTTATTTGTGACAAGTGCTCTATGGCCTCATCTATTCTCATCTAAGCAATCCGAGACAGTTTCTGTCCCCCGTGTAGCGGACACACACTGTGCTTTCTTTCATATTTTGTTTCTTTTATAACCCAGCTTGACTTCAATACGTCCAATTTATATCACTATTGTGAAAACAATGACAAGCAATGTTTCATTTTGACATAATTTGGTGGTGTTATCCAGCACCTGTATCTCGGAGAGCTCCAGCTCAGCGAGTCTGTCGTTTAGCCAGATCTAACATGTCTGTCATTAGATCAGCTCCGAGTGAAGCCATTAGCGGCGCGTGCATCAGCGCTGCTGTGGGTCTGTGAGCTCCTGATGATCAGAGATCAGCTGCTGGGGGTCGGGGAGCTCGTGTAACGCTGTCAGCACTTCTTCTTCTGCTTTCTTCTTCTCCTCGGAGCTGAGGAGGGGTCCAGCAACAGAAGCTCCTGTACAGCGCAAAATACAGAACGGGAGCAATTATTGAAGAAGTGATAAGCTGATGCGCTTTACTTCGAGGTTACGACTGTGCAACATGGCTAAAAGTTATATTTATTTCAAAATGTTCAGCCCAAAAAAACAACATTTTGTATATATATATATGCATATTATGGAAGCTTGTTTCCGCCACAGGATATAAAGAAAAAGTTAATTGTGACTTTTTATCTCAGAATTACATGATACTGTATAATGTCGCAATTGTGAGATAAAAAGTCGCAATTATCTTTGTTTTATTCTGTGACGGAAGCAAGTTTCCTTAATATATATATATTTTTTTTTATGAATGAATGAGGCATTTATATAGCGCTTTTATATGTACTACTGTACACCCAAAGCACTTTACACACATATCAGGGTTTATATAACTAATATATATATATGAACAATTATATTGTGTATATATGTGTATATATATAATTTTTTTTTTTTTTATATGCATATATAATTTCACACACACACACACACACACACACACACACACACACACACACACACACACACACACACACACACACACACACACACACACACACACACACACACACACACTATCTTTGTGTGTGTGTAAAAATGATATATATGCATATAGAAAAAGTCTTTTAGTCTTTTGTCTTTTGACAATACATATTTGAGAAAATAGTTGTCTATAAAAATAGTTTAAGCCGTTTTATATGTTAACATGGTACTTTACAATAAGGTTTAATTTGTTAACAACATTAGCCAAAATTCAATAAGAATGAACAAAACTTATACATCATTTATTAATATTAGTTCATGTTAATTTCAACATTTACTAATACATTTTCAAAATCAAAAGTTGAATTTGTTAATATTAGTTCATGTATTAGTATATATATATTAGTAATATTAGTAAAGAACTAACAGTAAGCAGCTCTTTTCTTGCAGCTGAATATGCAGATGAAACTCAAAAAATGAGAATATCATGCAAAAGTTCATTTATTTCAGTAATTCAACTTAAAAGGTGAAACTAATATATTATATAGACTCATTACATGCAAAGTGAGATATTGCAAGCCTTTATTTGTTATAATGTTGATGATTATGGCTTACATGAAAACCTTTTCACAATATTCAAATTTTGAATTTGGGGTTTTCATAAGCTGTAAGCCATTAATCATCAACATTATAACAAATAAAGGCTTGAAATATCTCACTTTGCATGTAATGAGTCTATATAATATATTAGTTTCACCTTTTAAGTTGAATTACTGAAATAAATGAACTTTTTCACGATATTCTAATTTTTCAAGTTTCACCTGTATATATAGTATATAAATACACAAACACATTTTTTTATTCTGAGATAAACAATCTGATCATTGCTTCGAGTTTTTTTTGTTAAAATTAAATTTAGTTTCAATAAAATCTAGTAACTAGACCTGTTTAGTCAGTCAAATAGCTCACATCTCTAAACTGACCCTTTTTACTAGCGGTGAAAACACTTGTTGTTCCGTTTAGGCCATTGTGACCTTTGCCCTTTGGTCGGCTAAAAAATTACCCAATTACAGTGACCCATATTGAAGCTACAAGGACAGTGTAATTGTTGTGTCGTTTATTTGAGACACTTGATGAATAACCTTCATGGCTTCTCTGATAATGACCTGCGGTGTCCAGGGATTTGTAACCCGGTTTAAGTTTAGTAGCCGGAGTGTTTTTATCATGCGCACAGAGGGAAGAAACCCACATTAGCGAATGGCCGCCACTAATCTAGGCTTTGAATGAAGCCTCGAGGGACGAGGACCGGCTGTAAAGCCACCGTTCATTGATTAGTTCGTTCCAGTGCTTTCCTGAACTCAGAGATCGGGATCCAAACAACCCAGTTCTGCAGAAACTGAGCGAATCTCAGGAAATATTTGATCTCACAATGCCTGTAAATCAGTTGTTCAGATATATATACGACATATGTCCGGATATATAGATGATTAAACCTCTGGGGCCGGTTGCAGAAACTGCTAAGACTTACAAGTTAGTCATACATTTCTTTTCCTTTAAGACTGATCATATATTTTTCAAGTCAGTTACATAAAAACGTAGATTGGTCTAATTTGATACGGAAAAGTAAGTAACTTACACATGTAAGTAACACACAGTCTTAACATGATGGCTGTGTTTATGCAGCTGTATTTCATCAGATAAATACGTTAACCAAGTTTACTGTTTTGTTCTTCCCTCGTATTTAAAAAATCTAAAATAGTTTCCTCATATTTTGATGGTTTAATTGAACTTGTGGGGTCATTAGAACCAAAATATAGTCAGAAACTTGCATGTGTCATTATATTATTAACATTTGACCAAAATATGTGTATAGCTATACCAAATAGCTATATGTGGGCACTCAGTTTTTTCTGTCATTTGGACGAAATCTCATATTATAAAGACGAAGTGCTTCACGGAGGCTGTTTAAGACAGTATTGGCTGTGACTCGATGACAGATGCTAGACTAAGACACTCTTTGCTCCTGAAATACATAAAACATCAGTGTTAATCGTGAGTCTTGAGTAAAGACAACGCTGTACTTACATTGCAAACAAGCAGAGACGCTCCAAACGGTTTGGCACTCCATTCTGATAGAGGTGGGCGGAGCTATGAGGTTTGACTGACAGTTTGAGGAGCCAATGGAGTTACAAGGTTTAGTCACAAGCTCTTTTTAATACTTTTCATTGGTTAAAATTTGGCAAAATGACAGATGTAAAAAAGGATGACCAATGGTTACTTTACACACAAACAATATCACATTTCCATTATTTTCAATCTGAAATAAACATTCTGATCATTGCTCCCACTTTAAAATGTTCTCAAATCTTGTTAAAACTAAATCTATTTCAATAAAATCTAGTCACTGTTTAGTCAGTCAAATAGTTCAGATCGCCGCAGCGTAATTGTTGTGTCATTTGAAAATAATTTATAATTTAATGAAGCATTAGATAAAGCATGCTGTAGGACCATTAGGATTTTTCATGACAGTAATCTCAGAATTATGTAAAAAAACAAAAACAAAAAACAACAACTACTTTCACTACTGCAAATAAAATAAATATTTAAATTGTAAGGATACACAGTAACAGTTTACATTAGTTAACATTAGTTTTCATTGTTAGTTCATGATAACTAATATAGTTAACCAATGCAACCTTATTGTAAAGATGGTAGTATCCGCTGAGTTTATTTTAATTTATTCAGAATTTTAGGATAATGAGTATTACAGTAATGGAAATTTGGATTAAATGTGCTTAATTCTCATAAAAAACCCTTAATTTCTAATTTGCAAAATCTAATTTCTTTAATATTTCCTGGTTTTGGGGTGAAATATGACCTAGACATATTCATAGTCGGAAACATCTTGAGAGACAGAAAGCGTCTCAAACACGTCCATCAAAACGACTGGTTTAAACTGTCCTTGAACCCATCGCGGTGAACTCGAGGAAAAAGGTTCACGCTGCTCTTTGCCATACAAGATTTGTAGCTTTGCTCCAGATAAATCACTGTTCCAAGGTTGCAGAGGTTATGTTGTAATCTGGGGTGTTTCTGGCCGCCCGGTGTCTTTAATGGGCTCTTGCTCTGCTGTCTGTGGAGAACATGCAGCGCCATTACCGTAATGCACAGACTGCTTAATGCGATCATCTGTGCAACTGGAACTTAAATGATGTGTGATTCATGTTTCATATTGCGGGAGTCTGCGGTTTAACGTGTATAGTCATGCAGTGGGCGACAGGACTGCTTTCATAATGAACATTTGAGACTCTTTGTGGGTCAGTTACACAGATGACGATGCAAAACCATTAAGAATTGTTGGTAACACTTCAGTATGGGGAACACATACGGGGGAAACTCGAAAAATTAGAGTATCGTGCAAAAGTTCATTTATTTCAGTAATTCAACTTAAAAGGTGAAACTAATATATTATATAGACTCATTACATGCAAAGTGAGATATTTCAAGCCTTTATTTGTTATAATGTTGATGATTATGGCTTACAGCTATGAAAAACCCAAATTCAAAATTAGAATATTGTGAAAAGGTTTTCATAAGCTGTACGCCATAATCATCAAAATTATAACAAATAAAGGCTTGAAATATCTCACTTTGCATGTAATGAGTCTATATAATATATTAGTTTCACCTTTTAAGTTGAATTACTGAAATAAATGAACTTTTGCACGATACTCTAATTTTTCGAGTTTCACCTGTATTTACTATTAACTTCAACTTTTGCCTCAATAAACTCCTAATTACTGCTTTTTAATAGTTTATAAGGTGTTAAGTTTAGTTATTGGGAAGGATTAAGGGAAGCATACAGTGAATACAGTCTTAATGAAGATTAATGAATACAGTCAATCGTTAATATGTGCTTTTAATAAACAGTCAATATCCTAGTAATATGAATGCTGATAAGCAACTAGTTAATCGTGAGAATTGAACCCTAAAATAAAGTGTCTCATTGCTGTAATGCAAGAACATCATTTTAAAAAATCGAATGATTTTTACTGTGTTGCAGAAAAATAATGGTACTTAATGGTCCCACTTAAATTGTGGGAGTAATAATTTTAAATTATAATCAATAACCGGCTTGATTGTATACTGGTTTAACCAAAAATAATCATTGTGTTACAGAATCTCTGGTAATATTTTAATGATGTATTATGGCAATATTTGTTATACTGCCTTGATTTAATACTGGTTTAACCAAAGATAATTATTGTTTTACAGAGTCACTTAAAGTCCCCCTGTGGAGAAAATCCAGCTTTTAATGTTGTTTATGTGTCTATGTGTTGTTTTTAATACGCTTTAAGGCACACCATGTTCATAAGTCGACAGCATTGCTGAGTATTTTCTGCTTAAAACTGCAGTGAACCAAAGACAGTCTCAAAAACACGGTTTGAAATCGCTGGTGTTTCTGACGTCACAAACGACCTTGTAGCCAATCAGATCAACGTGTGATCGTCAACCAGTGGATCTCTGAGCTGAGGGAGTGAGTGGAGGCGGGGCTCATTTGCATATTCATAGAGCCGCGCATACTAAATGAGGCAAGGGTGTCGAGTTACATTCAAGATATTTTAAGACATGACATTTTTTTTTCAAGTTTAAATATTTCATTTTGGTGATCAAAGATGAGTTTTAAGGGATAAAATGATTGACTACAGGGGGACTTTAAATTAAAGAAGTAATAATTTCTTTGTTTATTTTGGTATTGACTGTATACGGTTTTAAACCCAAAAAATATATCAAAGAATCTTTGAGAAGCGGCATTAAGAATGAGCATTACAGAAAATTACAGTGTTTAGATTTTTTACAGTCTATGGTTTAGACACAAAAATGTGCTTAATTCGCCTTTGGCTAAGCCCCGCCCCCCTTAGTTACTGTTGCTACGTCCGACAAACAAACTTCATCTGGGCTCTGGTGTCAACATGGCTTATGCGGTGACGGCTCTTCCTGCTGAAATTGTATCAAACTTTTATAAAGCAGCAAATAAAGTGTCCGATAGAAGTAGGCAAAAGGGGCTGCAATATACGTTCGAAGGCTATATTCACGACATACAGGTGAAACGCAAGGAACAACAAGGCATCCAAATAGAGGCAAAAGCATAACGTTACCGGTCACAGTCAACAAATGACCCACCGCATATCCTACTAATGGAGACGGAGGCTGGGACTCACAATATCTGTTCATGCAAAGCTGGAGGTCTCTATTCACTTCTATAATCGTTATTACAAAGCAAACGGACTACGCGAGTATAACGGTGTATTTATTAGCAGCGTGTGCTAGACGACACTTGTCAGGATTTGACTTCGGTTTGGGAAGGGAAAAAAACACACACCCCCCTCCAACCTCTCTGGGAAACGCGTATCTGTGTTACAAATGCCCCAGGCACAACGTTTAACCATATTTTTGATAAAACTACGACGGTAATAGCCGGCCGAGACCAAAAATATGAGACGCCTGTGTTAAAGTCAATGGAGCGCTGTGAAAAAGTGTCGGACCTCTGTGGGAGCTCGTTCATGGCTGCGCTGTGATTGGTCAATCTACATTCTAGGGTGTGGCTTAGCCAAAGGCGAATTGCGATGAAAATAATAAAAAAGAAAAATTCCTCATTCAAATAATACGCAGAATAAAGGGGTTAGTTATAGTTAGGGGTTAGTCCTGGTTGAGTTAGTTAGTAGTGTGTTAAACTGGCGGTTATGGAAAGGGGCGGGACATTTCCCAAACACACTAGAAGCGCTCAACCAATCACAACACACTGCTCCAGCCGACCAATCAGAGCACAGTGTGCTTTTCAGGAGGAGGGGCTTCAAAGAGACAGGAAGTAAACAGAGCGTTACTGACAGACTGGGAAGAGAGGAGCCGCAACAATGGAGAATATGAGGAGAATAATCAACATTCAAGCAGGAAAACCTGTTCTAGTAGAGCACAAAAGGGCATAATATGAACTCTTTAATGCAAAATATTATATTGTTGTGTTGAAAGGTGAGCTGGACATGTCTTAACTGTGTACATGAATGATGTATAGGACTAACTTTCAAAGCTTCATTTATCATTTAAATATACCCAGAAAACATTTTTAAATGGCTGTATCATCATCATCATCATAATCAGAGAGACAAAGTCTACAGAATGGAGATTTTCTGGCGATTTGGAAGAACCCTTTATGCACTGAACTGGTTTCGGATGCTCTTTTGTGTCGAGCTATTATTGGCAAACAGTTCAGATGCATTCAGAATTACACACACATTGATTCTGGCAAGCGTCGGCTGCTTTGTTGGCCGATGCTCAAAGGAAAACACAACCATCATACTTTTAGTTCTGTTACAATCCAATAGCATGTTACTGCTTTCCTATTTTAAACGAAGCTTGAGGGCATTAGCCTGGCAGACACTGATACCACAGTCCTAAACTTTGACAAAAATAGTGCAGTGATGTATGTACGCATGTTTGCATTGGTTTGCGTGTGGCGGACGACGGTGTGTGGGCAATTAGAAAGAGTCTGTTTGCACAGTGTTCATTCATACCGACTCATTAAAAGCAGAAGCATTCATTTAGTATGTTTTCAAAGCTCTCTTTGTTTAGTAATTGTTCTTAGATATCTATGGACGTCAGACAGGTGGAGGGACAGAGTTTATTTTCTAACTCAACCAAGGAGAATATGTACAGTGCTGTTGGGTTTCTTGTTCACAGGGAGCAGAAAGTGACATGGTGTTGAAGACAAAGCTCAAATAAGATTAATCTAAGTGGGTCGCGGCGGTCCGACGCTCTCCCTGTGCAGAAGCCGGACTCGGGAAACCAGAAAATCAATGCAAAAATGATTAAACTGATCAAGATTGTGCCATTTCAGGATGAAGCTACGGAAAAGTGGGATTGATGGTCAGGACGGTGTTTATTACATGTGTGCGAGCTCTGGCCTCCTCGCTTTGGTAGAACGGTAAGAATATCCTCGTGTTAATATAATTCCCTTTGACTGATAATGTGATTTTTTTAGTCGGTAAATGACAAATAAACTTGGTAAATTGTCTCACACGACGAGCCACATTTTTCTTTAGCCTCTAGAGCCAGAGGAAACCATTACGGGGTTTCACAGGCCATCATTTAATGAAGACAATAACAAATAGCTTTACAAGTGAGTTGTATTTTTCTTTATCACATTACAGGAAGATAATGCCCTCAGGAAGAGGAGAATAGAGTAGATGCAGTCGAACACACGAGTGGCTGCCAAAGTCAAAGGCGTAGTTCATCCACAAATGAAACTTTGTTGTTTCAGAACAGAAATATAGCAGAATGTATAAAAGGGCATAATATTATTTTGGGGATGTTTCTTAAACAACACTATCTGGCTTATGATCACAGCATTTTAATTTAATCCACAGAAGCAGCACAACTGTTTTCAACATTGGTAATACTCATAATAATTATAAATCATCATATTAGAGTGATTTCTGAAGGATCATGACACTGAAGACTGGAGTAATGATGCTGAACATTCAGCTTTGATCACAGGAATAAATTACACTTTACTATATTCACATAAATGGTAATAATATTTCAAATTTATACTGTGTTTTTGATCAAATAAATGCTGCTTAGAAGAGACTTTCAGAAACATTGAATAATCTCACCGACCCCAAACTTTTGAACTGAACCCGTTTTAATTCTGAACATGATATTCAGGATGTATGTCTCAGACTGGCGTGACTTACAGAAGTTAAATAGCTTGTGAACACTAGTTGAATATAAAAGACAGACAACGGTGTATGAGGGAGGCAAAGGAGAGTAGACGTAAAGTAAAACCTTAAAAGCGTGCCACACATGGGCCTTAGAGAGACACAAACAGAAGAAGCCAGAAGTGCTGTGAACTCTTTGGAGTGAAATTGAAATGTGTGGCAGTGCAATGAGACACTTAATGGGAATAAGAACGAGTGAGCGGATCTTAAAGGAGAACAGCGTGAAGACAGCAGCGGATGAGATCCAGATACTTGCATTTGGATTAATCAAATGTCACTATTGCATTCTTGATCTTTTTTTTTTTCATGTACAGGCATGTAGACACAAAAATAGTGATTCAATCTGCATTGCTAGATTTGCTTCCTAATCTAGTTGTCTAATAAAACTGGCCTTGAATATAATGAATATTGACAAAGTGCTTTTGCTCCTCGTCGCTTTGGACACATATGGAGGCCCAAACCTGCATAAATAAATAAATAAATAAACAAACAAACAAACAGATACATAAAAAAATAAATGTCATAATAGGACAATAAAGAAATGAGTTGATCAAACAAATTAAAAGTAAATTTATTCCTGAATTTATTTTTGTATTACTTTTTCCCTTCATTTATTATTTGCTGTATTCATTTTTTTAAATTCTTTTTAACTTTTATTTATTTACTTTTAATATTTATTTTACATGTGGATATAAATAAATACATATAAAATAAATCAATTAAAGAATAAATAAATAAATAAATAAAATAATAAAAATAAATACAGAAAAATAATAAACAAAGGAAAAAATTATAATATTCAGAATTAAATTGAATTAAAATAAATTATATAGGTTTTTATCAAGTCATTTATTTAGCTATTTATTTTACTATTATTACATTTATTTACTTATCTATATATTTATTTATTTTTAATATCCGCAGGTTTGTGCCTCCATTGATGAAAGCATTTTGCATTTGTAAGCGTTTATTAAATGCTAATCGCTTTGGATAAAAGCATCTGCCAAATGCATAAATGTAAATAAAATACAATATTTACATAGTGTATCAATGTGTAATATCAATACCTTGTATTAATTGTATTAAATACCTCATAGACCTCAGTGCAAAAAAGCGCCCTGTCCTTAAGAAAAAGAAAGAAATTGCCCAACATGTAATTTTTTTCCAACCAAACACATTCGAGTTTACAATCAGGAGCTTCCCAGGAGGACCTGAGTGAATCCTGAAGCCCTGGAGTCAATGACAGCTGACACCACAGCGAGAGTCCTTCCTTCCCCAGCAACAGTTCAAAAACATTGTTTTTTATCCGTCACAGTGTTTCTGTGTTCGTCTGCTGTCTAATACTGAGTTAGTGTTGTCAACTGTAGTGGTCTGGGAATGCGTCTCCCGTTCCCCGTAGGTCGAGGTGCGACTGTAAGCTCAGGATGAGTGAGGACAAGCGCTGTCCTACTTTGAAAGTGACAGCTGACCCATGGAAAGCTGACGGTGGGCAGAAAGAACGCCAGTCATGTGCAGATACTACTGGCATAGTAGCAGAGCAAAACCGGGGATCTGTTTGGAAAACTTTGCAACCACAATAGTATGTCATTTTGAAGAGATAAAAATCAAAAGCTAAAATCAAGTTTATCATCAGTCCACCTGGAAACACTATCACTTGAGTTTTCACGCTGGTGTCATCAAATCAATTCAAAAGCAATTAATATCCAGTAAAATCATCGATTTACCTGCACTGAAACTATCGCATGAGAACTAAACTTGAGCTGAATAATTGTCCCGTTTGGTTTTGGGTTATGGTTCACGTTTATCTTTTCATGTCTTTTATTTTGTAGTTTTCTCAATCATGTTTCCTGGTTATATCATGTAAGGATGCACCGATATGAAAATTTTGCCAGATACCGATAACCGATAATTCTTTATATTTGAAAGCCGATAACCGATATATTGGCCGATAAATCTAAATCTGAATTTTTTATGTAATTTTTGAGAGCCTGATTCCAAAAGCAAAAGTCTCAGCATTAAAAGCCGTGTCCCAAACACACAATTATGATGTTCTCATTATAATTTTATGCAGCCGATATGACAGACTTTTTGCACTTTACTGTATTTTCCTTTTTTTTAAGTGATTCTAATCATATTTCAAGTAATTCAAAACCATCATGTTGAACAGTTCTCAGCTGAAGGAAATAATACATTATTTATTGGCTTTAATATATCGGGTAATATATATTTCTTATCGGGCCGATAACAATAACATTTAAAATGAACATATAATCGGCCGATACTGATATCATGTGATCCCGTGGTCTTGTCAGGTGTGTCAGGTTCTGATTGGTTGTTCAGGTTATGTGTCCTGCTTTCTCATTGGTTCATTGTTTGATTGTTCACAGGTGTTTCTTGTTAGTCATTAGTCTGTGTATAAATAGCCCTCGTGTTTCATCGTTCTTTTGTCTAGCTTTGTTCATGTAACCACTGTTGGTGAGTTTCTGTTTCTGTTCAAGTTTAGTTCGTGGTTCAAGTCTTTGTTTATTGTGTATTTTGTCTACGCTTATGTCAATAAACTGCGATGGGTTCTTCAAACTTGCCACCAGTGGACATATGTTACAATAATAAGATTAATTTAGCAAATTTGACCGTTATTGAACTGAATCAACAGTGAGCTGAAAAATGACACTATTGTCTTTTGTAGAGATGCATGCTTTACAGATGAAACTGAATTACATTTATGAATTTTACAACATTAAGACATGTTCTTGTTTATTACTGTGAAGCTGCTTTGAAACTGTATTATAAAGCGCTATGGAAATAAACCGTGACTTGACATGAAGTCTGTAAAGTTTAACAGACTCGTTTGCTGTCAGGATGAGGATTTATGCACTTATTAAGGACACAACCGTAAGTTATTTGAACACTACGTTTTACTAGAGGGCAGAGAAAGTTGATATTTGTAAACATTGTTGCTGTATTTCCAGTTTATTCTGTTGTGATGTGTTTATGGCATATAGTTAGAGCAAATTCTGTTGAGTTTCTTATTTGAGAGTGAATCTTGACTTGAATCTGCTTTTGTTCATATAGATTCAGATCAAAATTACCAATGTTGAGATTATTCCAGAACTATATGGAGCTAATAATATGACAAAATGATTTGAATTTGAATTGTGTAAATTTGAATTATTTGCAAATGTAATCTAACAAAATTGAATTTTAGGTGGTAGTTTAAATAGTTCTGAATTTGATTTTTTTTAAACGAATATTGAACATTTGAAATTTAACAAATTGAAAGGTTTTTATGGCTGAATTTTATAGACCTGTATTTTCAAACAGCTAGTTTTTTTGTTCTGAATTCAAATACTGCAAATATTCAGTTTTAAAAAATACAGATTCAAGTTTTCAAGATGAAGAAATTGGAAACTTCAAATTCAGTTTTCTAAAATTCAATCTCAAAAATTCAAACTCAAAAATTCAGGTCTTACAGAAAGTAGGTCACAGGTCATCCACAGGGAAGAGTAGATGATCTCAGAAAAGAGATCAGAGCATTTTGGTCCATTAGGGACTGCAGAAGGTTTCTTAAACATGAATGATTTTGTGTTTGTTAGGTAGCGTTCTCATCACGTAAGACATTTGTCTAAGCAGTCTCTGGTGTTTGTTTTAAAGTATATTTTGTGTAAAATTGATTAGAACGTCACCGTGTCACCTACACAGACAGGACGCGAGCGGCGCGGCGCGACACAGTGCTTGAAGCGACTGTTGCAAAGAGCTGGGTCACAAATAGGATGGGGAATCCGTGTGCTGTTGGGGATTTCACGGGTCGCGTCGCTCCGCTCGCGTCCGGTCTAGACTGCGTCGTACATGTAAGCATAAGGTACGAGTGTGAATTAGCCATTAAATGTCTTACAATAAGCCTACCTACCTAATGCAATTGTCCTTCAATATTAAAGTCTTCTCTACTGATTGATGACTGACTCAGTAATAAAGACGGTCTTTGCCGCCATCTAACATTACAGGTGAAATATTTTAACTTATGCTGCTGTTCACAGCCAGGGACTATTTTTTTTCCAGCGGAAGGTAGGCTTTTGGTGATTTTACTTCATGAAAGTTGCACTAATATTTTTTTTTAAAAACTTTAATATGATCATTGAGTGGTACTTGCTTTAGAAAAGCAATAAGGTATTCAAGGCTAGTGCTGTCTCGTGAATAAGTCACGTCTGACGGCCGTTTCACACCGCATGCGTGAGCAGCGCGTATTTTTTTCGGCGTGCATGTTAATCAATGAGTGCATCCACACCGGGAGCAGCGCGTGAGCGTCGAGCAGGAGCGGCGCATGAGCAGCGGGGGTTTCGCAGGGGGTTTCGGCGTCGAATCTGTTTTTGCTGCACTTCTCCACGCTCAATTAAAGTGAATACACTTTTGATGGACAAAATTTCACACAAAAAGTGCCCAAAATGCACAGAATAAGCATGTCTAGTGAGTTTTAACAAGAACTTGAGTTGGCAAAAAAAAGAAAATGAAGACTAAAAAATAGTTAGGCCTATAGAAGATTAGGCTACCCCTTTAAACTTGTTTTTAATTCAGTTTGGGTGAATATATATTATATAAATATATATTATATTTAAAATAAATATAATGGTGTATTATATTTATTTTAAATACAGGCTATATATATATATATATATATATATATATTAATGGTGTATTATATATAAAACTAGTGTAAACTAGCCAGAAAATATTATATATAATTTAAACTTTCTTTTAGTTTATGTAACACAGACAGCTACAACCCAAATTAAACCCAAGTATGCGGTTTTGTGTGTGTGTGTGGGTGTTTTCTAGTCTCGCTGCTCAAGTGCCGCTCACGCATGCGGTGTGAAACGGCCGTGAAGGGGTTGCAAGCACTCCGGTTCGCGTCGAATTCACGATACAGCACACCCTCTCGTACCTTATGCTTACATGTACGACGCAGTCTAGACCGGACGCGAGCGGAGCGACGCGACCCGTGAAATCCCCAACAGCACACGGATTCCCCATCCTATTTGTGACCCAGCTCTTTGCAACAGTCGCTTCAAGCACTGTGTCGCGCCGCGCCGCTCGCGTCCTGTCTGTGTAGGTGACACGGTGACGTTCTAATCAATTTTACACAAAATATACTTTAAAACAAACACCAGAGACTGCTTAGACAAATGTCTTACGTGATGAGAACGCTACCTAACAAACACAAAATCATTCATGTTTAAGAAACCTTCTGCAGTCCCTAATGGACCAAAATGCTCTGATCTCTTTTCTGAGATCATCTACTCTTCCCTGTGGATGACCTGTGACCTACTTTCTGTAAGACCTGAATTTTTGAGATTGAATTTTAGAAAACTGAATTTGAAGTTCTGAATTTCTTCATCTTGAAAACTTGAATCTGTATTTTTTTAAACTGAATATTTGCAGTATTTGAATTCAGAACAAAAAAACTAGCTGTTTGAAAATACAGGTCTATAAAATTCAGCCATAAAAACCTTTCAATTTGTTAAATTTCAAATGTTCAATATTCGTTTAAAAAAAATCTTATTCAGAACTATTTAAACTACCACCTAAAATTCAATTTTGTTAGATTACACTTGCAAATAATTAATTTATACAATTCAAATTCAAATCATTTTTTCATATTATTAGCTCCATAGAACTATTACACCTCTAGTCAATGTTTCGCTAACTAAGGCCCTGTTTACACCGGGTATTAAGATGCGTTTTGGTCGATCGGGTCACAAGTGGACGACGCTAAATCCAGGAGTAAACGGGGTGTAAAACATTTTCAATTCCAGAGGTAGTCAAACGCATTAGACCGGTTTGCTTTCGTAGTGTAAACAGCCTCTAAAGACGCTTACTCTCCGCCTGCCGCCGAACACGTGAACATTATGGGAAGAGCGCTAGCCAGACGGGATTTAAACTTCGTCGGCTGGAGACCCAAGTTTGGTTTGAAGATGAAAAACGTACCAAGCTCAATGTTCTCTCACCGTTCCTGATTTCTAACACACACTCCCAGCGTTCGGCTGGTCTTACGGCTGTCAGAGCAGAAACTAAAGCTGATGCTCTCCGTGTGTTTTCCCGTCGTCTCCGCCCGTGTTCATATGTAATTTGCGTGAGCTTATATTGTCCATTAGATCGAAAGATCTGAAAAAAAACAATACATTAACCCGCCCTTAGACCCTCCCCTCGACGAAATCCGGACAGAAGTGGACAAAAGAGACGTTTTAAACGGGAATGTGTCTCCCTCGTCCACTTGAGATCCGGTCGACCAAAACACATCTTAATATCAGGTTTAAACGGGCCAAACAACATTCAGGTCATATGCATTGCGACCCAGCTAACAAAAATATATTCTAAGAACGTTTTGTCAATGTTCCCATTAAGTTATGAAAACTGTTCTCTGAAAGTTCGGAAAAACGGCTATATTTCTTAGTAGATATGCGGACATTAAGGAAATATTCAATTTTATCATTCTTCAAACAGTTTGGGAATGTACTTTTGAATGTTCTGAAACAAGTAGCAACATATATAAAATGTAAAATGAATGTGTCCAACAGAAGAAAAAAAAAGTTGTATAAATGTTTTTGCACTAAAGTTTTGAGAATATTACTAAAGACCAGATATCTTTGAACGAACTTTACTGGAATAATACTTGTTTATCACTTTGATAGGATCTTGTCGTTATGTTAGATCGGAGAACGTTCCCGGTTAATGCCTCGATATACTCACTGCGAAGTACTTTTCGTTCTTTGCTTTGGGGTAAAAAAGTTTGAAATAAGTGACCAGTGATATACTGTAGTCCGCTCTTGAGAACGACGTTTAGATGAATCTGTAAATATGTGCTGTGCGCTTTCCTCTCAATAACTAAATAAACGCACAACAAAAATGCCAGTGGTTCAGAAAGCTTAGAGATGTGCAGATGTTTGCACCAGCTCTGCAATTCAGCAAGATTTATTTATACAGCATACAATAGATTGTTTAGCAGCTTTACAGTATTAAACATGAAAAACGGTGTCAGAAAACATAATTTTCTTCTATAAAGCAGCTCTCTAGTGTGTGTTAGTCGCGTTTGATTGTTTACATGCCAAAGAAGGCGGAGCCTCAAAGCCACACCCACCTATTACATCATCACCACGGACCAATGAGAGTTCAAAGGTGTTTAGGCATTGGCAAGCTCTTTCGAACTCTCAAAACCATCTTCATTTTTATTTATTTTTTTAGCATTGTATTCTCTTCCGATTCTCTTTTAAAAACAAATGTATTGCTTGAACAACAGTTACAAAACTTGAACAAATAAAATTAAATAAATAATAATAATAATTAGGGCTGTCAAACGATTAATCACGATTAATCGATTAATCGCATCCAAAATAAAAGTTTGTGTTTACATAATATGTGTGTGTGTACTGTGTATAATTATTTTGTATATAAATGCACACATGTATATATTTAAGAAAAATGTTATTTATATATAAAATGTTTATATTTATATAAAATATACATTATATATAGGCTACATTCAGTCTATACATGCAAATATTTCTTAAATACACATGCATGTGTGGGTATTTATGTATTAAAAATAATTATACACAGTACACACACATATATTATGTAAACACAAACTTTTATTTTGGATGCGATTAATCACGTTTAATCGTTTGACAGCCCTAATAATAAAATAAAAATAAAAGGCCCAGGGTTAGGTATACAAGATACAAAAAAACGGTATAATAAACCAAACAGACATTAAAAGGCTTTGACAATTCACAAAATCGTAAATGTATTCAATAAATGAATGGTTTTAACAGCTTTTTTGTTTGTACTGTCCTTAATAGAAACCATCTAATGTTCTAATTCTTACAATACCACAGAAAAAAGAGGTTTCTGATTGCTAAATTTACACCGATGAATATGGAACTTAACGAATAAAATCACCAAATTAATAATATACGCTTCATTTTCCATACTTTTTTTCATATTTGACAAAACCAATTATTACGTGTTCATATAACAAAAGGAAGTTGCAATCCAATTTGTCATTATTAAATGTAGAAACTTCCCAACATAACCTCTTTGTATACTGACAGTGCCAAAAAATATGAGGTACAGTTCAAAACCATCTTCGTTTTGGCCTGATTTTGCCCGAAATGACGTCACAGCAGTTCGTCTTCAAGTGTACGAGGGCCTTTAGCTGTGTGTTCATCAAACGCAGCGTCAGAGTTTGTTTGTAAGAAGCCCTAAGTCAAACTCAAGCGGTTTGCAATCACATATAAAGCACTTGATAATTGATCATGATGCACAACAGCATTCTTTCAAATTACTGATTGTGTCCAATATGACAGTATCCCAAAAAGCTCCGCAATCAAGCGCAGTCGCTCAAAGTGACACGGGTTCAGCCCTGGAGATTTCATCTGTTCCTCAAGTAGGAGCTGAAACGTCTGTCGGAGATGATGACAGGCTACACCCACACACTCGCTAACAGCCAGCCTTTCAATGCTAATCAGTGTATTAATCACTAATTGCTTCCCCACGCACGCAGACTGCGGTTCCCCTGGAAGGTGAGGGTTCGGGAGGGGTTGATTGACAGCAGGTTCAGTGGGCCGCTGGAATCACGGGGGAGAACTCGCAATCCTCTCGCAGTTAGCATGCTAGCAACACGCTAATGACGCCGCTCGGAATTCCATTCGCCCACTGAAATCAGACTCGAGTGACTCCTTCACTCCAGCAGGGATCTCTTAGGAGGAGTTGTGCTCGTATTTGTAAAATCTCGAGGATGAGGGGTGAAACCTTATGCTTAATCACGTCCTGAAATTACATCTGGGACAAAAGTCATCGGAAGCATCCATTTTCCCACCTGTAGACACGAAAAACACAATGCATGCGGTTTTTACCACAAATCATCAGCAGATATCTCAAAATTAAACGGTTGAACTGAACACACAGTATCCTTAGAAAAACAAGTCAACATTATAATACTGATCGTAAGTAAAAGATTAGTGGAGTGCTTTTACAAGAACATAACATTTTTCACTTTTAGTTCAATGCATTTCTTGCCTTTTCTTTCTAATTATCTGTGAAATTTTGCAGTTTTCGAGTGAAAATGTTTCTACACTGATTTTTTCCCCCAGTCTAGTAAAAAAAAGCATGTCGAGAAAGTTTTTAAAAATATTTTATCTTCTAAAATATGTCATCCATTATTTTTCTACTATATGTATATTGAAGTGAATTGGAAAAAAAAATAAGTTCAATCAAATACAGTAGTAAATGTGCTATATATATATTTAAATGCAGTGTTGTTTTTGTATCATTCAGATACTGTTTCGATTTCATGTTTATATATTCTATTTTAATTTCAGTTAAAGTATTTTTGTGTCATTTTTATATATTTTAAATTTTTTAGTATATTAAACAAAATGAAAATTGGACATGTTGCTTTAGCATCAATCTCAAAATAAGTTAAAATTTAATTTTATTTCAGTTCATGTTTATTTTATTTAAAGTAACAACATTGTTTTTAAGTTATAATAATAACCACCCTTGATTTAAAAGCCATCAAAATATGCAATACAAATCTAAATCGTAATAATAAAACATGCACAAATTTACAACAGAATATACAAAGGAAAAGCCTTTTTTGAAAGAAAAAACATTATATCAATGTATTTTCTTTAAAGTCCGCTCACACTTAAAAATACAACTGCTTTATACATAATATACAGTAATTAGAAAATGATATTAAGTATTATTTTTCTACACAGGCCTACTAAAGTCACCAAGTCAGATGGCAATACTGTAGTACTTCTATGGTGATTTAAAAAAATCCCATTGTACAGCTAAAAACATTGTCGCATGTGTACAATTATGTTTTTAATATTCCATATTCATATACTGTGGAATTTACATACTGTAGTACCATACGGTAGTACCATAGTAATACTGTGGTATTTTTGTATGGACTTTTTAAGTTGCATGACAATTTAAAACTCATGTGCATCTCTTATTTATTGATGCCTATCAGGTTTAGTTGCTGAGATATAAACCTGTTGAGTATTTCCTCAACACAGATAAAGTGCGCTGAACACCGCTAGGCTACAGGATCGCGAACACATGATGCGCGTGCAGAAGGACATTACCTGGTTTAGTGTTTCCTCACTAAACAACTATCAGCTTTCACTTCACCTCGGTTTGCTCACTGTGTTTGTGAGTGCTTGATCACAGAGGGTTTCTGGCTGAGAGTTATTCAGGGCAAAGCATGCTATCACGCAATCACATCTCACAACAAACACAACACATGCATCAACTCAGTTTAACAATGTGTGCTTCACAGTGAGAGAGGACGAAGAACGAAGAGAAGAATAATGGGACATTTAATCTGATTAGTGGAGAACTAATGCAGCGCAAAACACACTTGATTAATGAAGACAACAAATATTTCTGAAAAGAAAAGTGTAAACCATTTGTTGAACGCTGCATTATAGCACTGAATATATATAACGATTCCACATTATGTTAATGATTACAGTGTAGAAGTTACTATGGGGGACTATATTTTGAATAGTCAAGATATATTTGCGGTAATTTTGCTGACGTATAACGCAAGCAAATTTTTATGGGTGTTTAGCTATTAAACTTCATTAGACAAAAAAAAAAATTATTCAAAAATGCTACTTAATTTTCATGAATCAGTTCGTTTAACTGAATCAATTTAACTCTGATTCAATGATTCTTTCATTCAAACTCAAAAATTAATTCGCATGACATTTTGCATGTATTAAAATATAAATATAGGTGAACATGTTTGTTCAATATTGTTACTTTCAGACATAAATATTGCGATACACTACCATTCAAACGTTCACAAAAGATTTAACATTCAAATACTGTTTCTTAACTTTGTTTCATCTTGCGAAACACAATGTATCACGGTTTTCACAAAAATATGAACAGTTTTCAACATTGATAATAATAATATACGTTTCTTGAGCATCAGATCATCATATTAGAGTGATTTCTGAAGGATCATGTGACACTGAAGACTGGAGTAATGATGCTGAAAATTCAGCTTTAATCGCAGGAATAAATTACACTTTACTGTATATTCACATAGAAAACATATGATTTAAATTGTAATAATTTTTCAAAATTTTTAGTGTATTTTTGATGAATTAAATGCAGCCTTGGTGAGCATAAAAGTTTTTTACATTCAAATAGCGACCCCAAACCTTTAAACAGTGGAGAATGTATTAAATATCATCAAATAATATAGATATAATTACTTTAGCTTTATCGCCCAGTTCCCTTAAATGAAACCCGTACGCTCTTGTGTTACAGCTGCGATTGAGTAACTTGTAGTCATTTATCCATTCGTCTAATTCTAATCTCTGACTCTATCGGCTTCAGTGGTGAACAATGATCCATCACACAAGAAACAATGAGCGTGACGGTTCACGATGACATTTCTCACTTACCGCGTTAATTAACAACAGGAGTCCGAGTCTCCGAGGAGCATCAGAATCCTTCCGGGATTTAATCATTCCTGCGTTGTTGATGATAAAGTTCTGGTCACTTAAGGTGGCCTGGTTGATTCGAGTGACCTTGTTTCTGTTTGCTGAGGGTTTAATCAGCCTGTGCTCAGTTGAAGTCTCAGGGGAACCTCGTTGACAGATGATGATGTTGTGAGTCGATTATAATATAAAGAGGAGATGGAAATGAAGGAGAGAAACGTCGCCGTTTAGTTCAAATGAAGTTTCTCTGGTTATGTAATTTGAATCTAATTAGCCCTAACTAATGGCTAGTTGTATGTGACTGACCCCAGATCGACATCATAAAAGTCTGTCACCGCATGACCCACAGGATTCATACGCCGTATGCATGAATCACGTCCATGAGTGTCTGGGCCGAGCGCCAGCAGAGAAGCCCGTGACATTCAGAAGATACAGACATACAGTGTCTTAATTATTTCAGTAGATGCTCACAGAACATTTCCTAATATATATGCAGATTCTTGCAGTCCAATCTGTGTTTATGGGAGTCAGTCTTCGGTTATCTATATTGAGAGATGGTTTATGAAAATGGAAATGGAAATAGCCATGCCTGGAACATCAGTGACCAACCGGATCAAGCCAAAAGCCATAGTATGTTATCTTATAATTACTATAATGTTCCCTCGCAAATAGCATTTAAAGAATAGTTCATGCACAAGTTTCAATTCTGCCATGTTGCACCAAACCCAGGTTAGAAAGTGTGAAATATGAAAGAATATTCTCAAACATAAGCTCAGTCGAATCCATCGCACACACTTCCGTCGTGACCTTTAAATTATAGGAATGTAACAGCAGAATTAAAATTTTTGCATGAACTTACTTTTCATTACATTCGAGTTTAAGGCGGAAGTGTGCGCCTTAAACAATTTAAGTGTGCGCAATTTATGTTGCATTCTGGGTTTGTTATGACATGAAAGAATAGTTCATGCAAAAATTTTAATTCTGCTATGTCATAACAAACCCAGAATGCAACATAAATTTCATGGAAAAAATGATCTGATGTGTATATGATTTCACTTTTAGGTAAGCTATTCCTTTAAATGCACTTTATTTTGTATTATTGAGTGCGAATATGTAAATTATCAATGTTAAATGAATGAATGTTGTCAAACATAAGCTCAGTCGAATGCATCGCGCACACTTCCGCCTTAAACTCGAATGTAATGAAAAGTAAGTTAAAATTAAAATTATAACATGTTGCACAATTTAAAATGACAAACTACAGGAATCGTTAAAAAATAGATGCAGGGAAAACTCGATCTGGCGTGTAAATGATTTCATTTTTGGGTGAACTATCCCTTTAAATTCCTAAACTTTAAATTATATGATCAATAAGTCATGACAACATATGTTTTAACTAGGGCTGTCAAACGATTAATCGCGATTAATCGCATCCAAAATAAAAGTTTGTGTTTACATAATATATGTGTGTGTACTGTGTATAATTATTTTTAATACATAAATACTCACACATGCATGTGTATTTAAGAAATATTTGCATGTATATAGACTGAATGTAGCCTATATATAATGTATATTTATATAAATATAAACATTTTATGTATAAATAACATATTTTTCTTAAATATATACGTGTGTGTATTTATATATAAAATAATTATACACAGTACACACACATATATTATGTAAACACAAACTTTTATTTTGGATGCGATTAATCGTGATTAATCGTTTGACAGCCCTAGTTTTAACTCATCAAAATAAGTTTTAACTAATTAGATTTAACTCATTTTAATGTAATTTGTTGAAATGACTTAAAGTTCATTCTACTTATACATTTAAGGCAGCAACTTTTTTTTTTTTTACAGTAAATATAATAAAAGAATAGTTTATGCAAAAATGAAAATTCTGCCATGTTGTACCGAACACAATTTAAAGTGACAAGCTCCAAAAAATCAGAAAAAGTGCAACACAAAAAGTCTTTTTTGACTGAAGTCTTCCTTTAAATGCGCTTTATTTTGTGTAAAATGTCAGCGTTATATGAATTCAGACGGTGAAACGCAGCGCTTGCACACTCTTCTCTAGGGCATGCGCTTGCTCTTTCTCTCGCCGCTGACATTCTCATGCTTGTTTGCGTCTGGTCTGCATGAGGGACCTTTTATGATGTCATTTCTGATACGTCCCGCTGGTGGCAGAGACTGTACTGACATTTGACTTTGGCTCTGTAACTTCTCAGTGTCAAGTGTGCAGATAAGAGCCGTGACTTTATCCGGGCCGCTGACACCACGGGCCGGGCCTCGGACCACTGCAGACTCATGACTAAAGCCTGAGGAATCCCAGCGCTGCACATGCTCCTCAGCCTTCACCACCACTGTCCTAATACGGCTTATTTTACTATGCTTTTATATACTTTTATAGCATTTATAAAAAAAATAATAATCAATTTTACATCTTCATTTGAATTTTTATTTTAGTTCTTTTGTTGTTTTTAACTTTTTTTTTAATTGTCTATTTCATTTTTTTTATCAGATTATTTATATTTAGTCATTTCAGTTATTCATCTTAAACTATCAAAAATTTTAAATGTTCATAAAGTTTACGTTATTTTATTTTATTTCAAAAATTATTTGACGATTTTAATTCAAATTCGTAAATTATTTAAAAAGTTTTATTTTATGAAGCTTGTTTCTGCCACAGAATAAAACAATTAAAAATATAATTGCGATAACCCCCCCCCCCCCCCCCCCCACCCCACACACACAATTCTGATTTTATTTCTCGCGATTATGAGATTTTTTTTTATTGTGAGATAAAAAGTTGAGTTTAAAACGAGTTTATTTATAACTTTGCGATTTCATCTATTTATCTTTCATTTCAGTTTCAGATTATTTTTAGTTTTAGTAATTTTAACTTTTCATCTAATGAGAATTATAAATGTTGCTGTGGCAACTAACTGAAATAAAGTAAGTTTTTATTCGAAAAACTTTTTATTCGATTTAGCCGTTCATTTACACGACAACGGTGTTTTAGGAGCCTGAAAACGCAAACTTTTGAAAACATGTTTTAAAGTGCAAGTTTTTGAAAACGACACCGTTATCGTCTCCGTGTAAACTAAACTAAATCTCAAATTAGTGAAAACAGTGAGGTCATGCGTATTACGTGTTCAGTCTACAGGGGTGACATCGCCATCTACTGGCCGGCAGCAAAATGCAGTTGTCGTCTGTAAAGAAAAAAAAAAACATTTTCGTTTGTAGTTTTAAAAAATGCAAAGGAAAAACTTTTCCGTTTTAGTTCAACTTTGTTGTGTAAATGTACCTTTTATCTGCTCAATTCATCGGTGCAGATTATTAGAAAAATCTGTCCTCTTAATTTTCAATGAATGCTTTTGCTCTGCTCTGCAAATTTGGTGTGTAACTTAATGCATTTGAACACCTTCACATATATCCAGTGCTGCAGCTGACAACTGTTCTTATACATAAATGTAATTGTAATAATCGCACCACATACTGTGTGATGGTAATATGCACACACACGGCTGACACCGCTCATCCTCACTCATTGATGTTCTCTTGTTTGGTTGCGTGTGTGTGTGTGTGTGCATCACGGCGGCGCTCTGGCCTGGAATGGGCAGAGACATTAAAACACACAGCCGTGATTCAGTGACAAGCTGCTCTCCTTCGTCCGCATCAGACGTGTGTTTCGGCACTCGCCCCCACAGCGTCCTGAGGTGACCCCGAATCTCAGCACACCCATCCACCCATCCATCCATCCCTCCATCCATCCATCCATCCATCCACCCATCCATCCATCCCTCCATCCATCCATCCATCCACCCATCCATCCATCCACCCATCCATCCATCCATCCATCCACCCATCCATCCACCCATCCATCCATCCATCCATCCATCCATCCACCCATCCATCATCCACCCATCCATCCATCCACCCATCATCCATCCATCCATCCATCCATCCATCCACCCATCCATCCATCTACCCATCCATTCACCCATCCATCCATCCATCCATCCACCCATCCATCCACCCATCCATCCATCCCTCCATCCATCCACCCATCCATCCATCCATCCATCCACCCATCCATCCATCCCTCCATCCATCCATCCATCCCTCCCTCCACCCATCCACCATCCATCCACCATCCCTCCATCCATCCATCCATCCATGCATCCATCCATCCATCCCTCCACCCATCCATCCATCCATCCACCCATCCATGCATCCATCCATCCCTCCACCCATCCATCCACCCATCCATCCATCCATCCATCCATCCATCCATCCACCCATCCATCCATCTACCCATCCATCCACCCATCCATCCACCCATCCATCCATCCCTCCATCCACCCATCCATCCATCCATCCATCCATCCACCCATCCATCCATCCATCCATCCACCCATCCATCCATCCACCATCCCTCCATCCATCCATCCCTCCCTCCACCCATCCACCATCCATCCACCATCCCTCCATCCATCCATCCATCCATCCATGCATCCATCCATCCATCCATCCCTCCACCCATCCATCCATCCATCCACCCATCCATGCATCCATCCATCCCTCCACCCATCCATCCATCCACCCATCCATCCATCCACCCATCCATCCATCCATCCATCCATCCACCATCCCTCCATCCCTCCATCCATAAACCCATCCATCCATCCACCCATCCACCCATCCATCCATCCCTCCACCCATCCCTCCATCCACCCATCCATCCACCCATCCATCCATCCATCCATCCATCCACCATCCCTCCATCCATCCATCCATCCATCCATCCATCCACCCATCCACCCATCCATCCATCCATCCCTCCCTCCACCCATCCATCCCTCCACCCACCCATCCATCCATCCCTCCACCCACCCTCCATCCATCCATCCATCCATCCCTCCACCCATCCATCCATCCACCCATCCATCCCTCCCCCCATCCATCCATCCATCCCTCCCTCCCTCCACCCACCCATCCCTCCACCCATCCCTCCATCCATCCACCCATCCCTCCATCCCTCCACCCATCCCTCCATCCACCCATCCATCCATCTATCCACCCATCCCTCCATCCATCCCTCCACCCATCCATCCACCCATCCCTCCATCCATCCATCCCTTCACCCATCCCATCCATCCATCCACCCATCCATCCATCCATCCATCCCTCCACCCATCCACCCATCCATCCCTCCATCCATCGACCCATCCATCCACCCATCCCTCCATCCATCCCTTCACCCATCCCTCCATCCATCCACCCACCCATCCATCCACCCATCCCTCCATCCATCCATCCCTTCACCCATCCCATCCATCCATCCATCCCTCCACCCATCCATCCACCCATCCATCCCTCCATCCATCGACCCATCCCTCCATCCATCCCTCCACCCATCCCTCCATCCATCCACCCATCCCTCCATCCATCCCTTCACCCATCCCTCCATCCATCCACCCACCCATCCATCCACCCATCCCTCCATCCATCCATCCCTTCACCCATCCCATCCATCCATCCATCCCTCCACCCATCCATCCACCCATCCATCCCTCCATCCATCCACCCATCCCTCCATCCATCCCTTCACCCATCCCTCCATCCATCCACCCACCCATCCATCCACCCATCCATCCATCCATCCATCCCTCCATCCATCTATCCACCCATCCATCCACCCACCCATCCATCCACCCATCCCTCCATCCATCCATCCCTTCACCCATCCCTCCATCCATCCACCCACCCATCCATCCACCCACCCATCCATCCACCCATCCCTCCATCCATCCATCCCTTCACCCATCCCATCCATCCATCCATCCCTCCACCCATCCATCCACCCATCCATCCCTCCATCCATCGACCCATCCCTCCATCCATCCCTCCACCCATCCCTCCATCCATCCACCCATCCCTCCATCCATCCCTTCACCCATCCCTCCATCCATCCACCCACCCATCCATCCACCCATCCCTCCATCCATCCATCCCTTCACCCATCCCATCCATCCATCCATCCCTCCACCCATCCATCCACCCATCCATCCCTCCATCCATCCACCCATCCCTCCATCCATCCCTTCACCCATCCCTCCATCCATCCACCCACCCATCCATCCACCCATCCCTCCATCCATCGCAGAAAGTTGCGTCTCCCAGCCACACATCGCTGTGTTTCGTTCTTGAATGATTCGCTGTTATTGAACAAATCGGGCGAGTCAATGATTCAATGACTCATTCATAAAGTCAGGCCTTTTCCCAAATGGCACCATAAACAAGCACCTTCTGACACGTAAAATTAATGATTCTATGATTCACTTGTTAAGATTTCAACATTTCATATTTATATATTTATTATAGTATATTCATATAGTTATATTTACTGTAAATCTCAAAACCATTATTTAGGCAATTGTAATTGCAGTGTAAATGGATTTTGATAAATGGTAAGATGGATTTTGTTGATAATGATTTCATTGAATGGATGATCAACAGGTGAACAGTATTTAAATGTGCTGGGACAGAAAGTTGAAGGTGTTCTGGCTGGTGAATTTGGTGCAGAACGGCTCCCGTCACAGATGAAAGACTCGCTCAATCAGTTTTAAAAAATACATTTCGGCAATTGGATAGAGTTTTGGCAATGCAACTGTAACGCAGGATTTAGTGAGCGAATGTGTTTGAGCTCAATTATCCTAATTAAATACCTGTATAGGAGCTATTTTAAGGCATACGATAAATTCTCATTGCATTCAAATTATATATATATATATATATATATATATATATATATATATATATATATATATGTGTGTATATATATATATATATATATATATATATGTGTGCATATGTATATATATATATATATATTAAAGAATGTACTGTCAGTAAATAAATTAAAATGCCTGTAATCTGTCTAATGCATCATTAAAATTCAGACAAAGTGAACCTCACCACCTTGCTCTGAATAATCTGTCAATTTGAATATGTGTGTGGGTGCAAAAGCTGAGTTTCAGGGCCACAGAACGAGCCTGAGACGTTCGTCTGGTGCTGTTAAAGCATGACGCTGCAGGGTCTCTCTCTCTCTCTCTCTCTCTCTCTCTCTCTCTCTCTAAGGGAAAGTCGCAGTCAGAAATTCTGCTGCGAGGCGAGAAAACAATTCCGGCATTTTGGGTTTTTGTTCGGTTCCACTGGACACAATGTGGCTCCTTCCGGGCCAAGCGCTTCTGAAATGGTATGGAAATAAAGACTGGGGTTATTCTCAGTGCTCAGACTGAGGACCGACTTCTGGAAATCTGGTTAACCCCTCGTTGGTGGCGCAGTCGTGCAAGAACATTCATCATGAATGATTCTCAGTGGGATTGATATGGTTTCTTACTGGTCCAAATCAAGATTTCACACTCAAGTCTTTAAACTATCAGCTAACTGAAGCTGTTTATTATACATGATGCACATGCTAAAAGCTAATTGAACACAACTAAATGCCATACTGGATTGAACTAAACTATGCAAGTTGTTCCTTGTCTAAACCTGTTTGTGACAAATCTTGCTTTGTATTTTTGCACATTTTTATTTTATGGAACATAAAAACAAAGTCCTACCCACCAGGGTTATTATATAAGTACTTATACTGTATATAAGTAATAGATTAAAAAAAACCATAAACTAAACAAAATGTAGACATGTTTTCTTGGCTGAAATAAGTTGAAGTTGAAGCATTAAAATTATTAACTGGAAATCAGTTGAAACTGAAACAAAATAATGTAAAACTAAATGGTAATATTTATAACAACAAAAACGAATGAAAATGATAAAAGTGTATAACAAAATAGCTAAAAATGTAAATAAACTAAGAATATAAAATTAATAACTGGAAATAAATAAAAAACCTGAAATAGGATTAAAGCAAAACCTGAAATAGAAAATAATTTAACCTAAATAGTAATACAAATAAATAAAAAAGTAACTTGAAACTTGATAAAAAATTGAAACAGAAAATAATTTCAAACTAATTTTTTTTTAAAAGCGAATACAAATAACAAAAGTGCATCAAAAATGTAGAAAAATAAAAATGAACAGAAAATATAGAAATAAAAGCTAATTCTAAATATAAATAAAACTATAAATAATTGTACAATAGCACTGCGACTCATGAAATATATCTCCTGTGGTTCAGTGAAACCTCTTCCATCACGTCCTCCATCGCCTGGTCTCAGCGCTGATGATAACCGCGAGAGCTGAGTGTTTAGACCAAACATCTGATTCAGGTTTTCAAGGAGCCACTTGTTGAAACTCTGCCTTTGTCTCAGCTCAAACATAGCTGGGATTTAACGTGCAGATGTTGCCATTGTGCTCCCGCTCCACACCGCATGCTTGAGCACACGACAGATGATCACTCGGTCCAGGAACAGATGGCCCGATCTGCGTTAAAACACTCGTCACATTTACACTCGGGATAATGGTGTCTTTTTATTTGCAGACACGTTCGAGAGCCACAGTCATATTCGTGTGTTCGGTTCTCAGACCAGCTGTCAAACACAGAGGAGTGTGTATCGAAACGTTCGGATCAAAACCCAAACGAGGTTCTGATGTTTCATGAAAAAACAAAAACCAGCAGCGAAAAAAACTCTTTTAGGAAGTAACAGAGAACAGTTGGTCTTTTGATGGTTGGTTTTTTTTCTAACTACGAATATTTTGTATTCATTGTAAAACATTTCTTTAGAATGTTCTTTTTTTGTTTTGTTAAGATCGTTCTGAGAACAAAACGCGTGAAGATTTTGAATTCCTGAAAAGAATGTTTGTGCTTAATTCTAATATGCTGATTTTCTGCTCAAGAAACATTTCTGATTATTATCAATGTTGAAAACAGTTCATATTTTTGTGGAAACAGTGATACACCATTTAAAAGTACGTTAGACATTTTTTATTCATTAAGGATGCATTAAATTGATCAAAGGTGACAGTAAATGTCACGGAATGGGTAGATTCAAGATGCGAGGACTCAAGTGCAGAAACAAATGGGTATATTTATTAACCCTCTGGGGTCCTTTGGCCCAAATGGACCCGAAGCATTTAAATACACATTTTTTTTTTTAAATCATAGCTTTATCGGAATAGTCCGAAATTTGGTGACTTTGTTGGTACTTGGTATATGAACACCCAAAAAAATGGGGGACAGGATTTGAATAGTCTAAGACAAGTGGTTGTAAAAAAAATAGTCACACTCAGGACCTTCGGGTCCAAATGGACCCGCATAGGAAATTAATGGGAAATTGGCAAAAATGTGAAAATACAGAGTTTTTTTGTGCGTACAATCTACAAATCAGCCACGATCCAGAAAAAAAGCACACAACGGTGAAGGGGTGAATCTATAAAACATCAAGAGTGCAAAACAGACACATCCACACACACACACAAACACACTTTATACACATACACACTAATAAATTCAGATTACATGGGTTTTGAATTTTTAAAATGCTCAGTTTGTCCACCAGATGGCATCCATCTCATTTCAAAAATTGCTTTCATGAGGCCTAGGCTTGACTCTAAAACAAAATACAGCTTTAAAAAAAAAAAAAAAAAATTCTATTATATTCAATGGGGAAAAAATGGGTCATAATTATTGCATTAATATTAATTATAAATCATTTTTATTTTTGAAATTATCTCAAAACAACAAAAAAGAAAATAATTTTTTTTATAAAAAACAAGCAAAAATTTTTTTTAATGATTTTTAAAAAAGAATATGAATCCTGCCCTTTGGGTCCATTTGGACCCGAACACCCAAAGTTTGACTGTTAAACGAACAACCCCAGAGGGTTAAGTAACAAACAAACACAAACTACTAACAAAACTCCCTCGTGGGGAAAAACGAGAACAATAACAGGCAGGATCAGGAACATGGACAACTTGGACAATGAACCAGCACAGGACTGCAAACACAGGGAGACTAAATAGGGAAACAAACATAAGAGGGTAACGAGGGAAGGCAGGTGGGACATATCAATCAATAATGAGATAAGATGGGCGGGGCTAAACAATAGACAGGAGAGCACATGGCACAAGGAAATGCATGACAAGCCATGTGCTCACAACAAACCAAACTAAACACAAACACATGACAAACCGGGAATGTCAGAGCTCTGTCACCAAACCAGATATAAACCAAACAGAGGTGACAGAAACCCTGACATTAAAGACATTTATAATGTTGCAAAATATTTATTTCAAATAAATGCTGTTCTTTTGAACTTTCTATTTCTCAAAGAATCCTGAAAAATAAAATGTATTACAGTTTCCACAAAAATATGATGTGTTTCCAACACTGATAATAATCATAAATGTTTCTTGAGCATCAGATCCTCATATTAGAGTGATTTCTGAAGGATCATGTGACACTGAAGACTGGAGTAATGATGCTGAAAATACAGCTTTGATCACAGGAATAAATTACACTTTACTGTATATTCACATAGAAAACAGCTGATTTACATTGTAATAATTTTTCACAGTATTTTTGATTAAATAAATATGTTATCCGATATGTTTGCCATATTGCTCAATATTGCTCTCGTTTCTCGCCAAAAAGCCCAAATGATCATATTTGCTTGCTTTTCACTTCAGTTGGAAATTAGGATAAAAATGTGAGAGAAAGTTGATACTTCAGTGAAATGTCCCTGAGAAGGATCCGAATAACCCGTTCCTCTGTCCCTCCAGCGGTGAAGTAAGCACTTGCACAGGAGGCTCAGGATGAGAAGATGGCAGCCATACTGTTTCCACCGGGTCCTGACAGTCTTCACCGGTTCACCCGCGAGTCCCTGGCTGGCATCGAGCAGCGGATCGTCGAGGAGGAGGCCCGCAATGCCAAGGAGTACAAGGAGGACCTGGGAGACGTGGAGACGCCCAAGTCCCGGGCCGACCTGGAGGCCGGGAAACAGCTCCCGCGAATCTTTGGAGACATTCCTTCTGGACTGGTGGGCGTCCCTCTGGAGGACATCGATCCGTTCTACTTCCAGAGCAAGAGAGTGAGTGTATCGTCCAGCCTGATCTCAGGAGAGTGTCTATCGCATGCATTGGGTTTATCGTCAAGTCAGTCAAGTCATCTTTATCTATATAGCGCTTTTAACAATGTAGATTGTTCCAAAGCGGCTTTACAGAGATAATAGGGACTTAAAGGGATAGTTCACCCCAAAATGTAAACTCTGTCAGTAATGACTCTCCCCTCATGTTGTTCAACCCCGTAAGACTTTCCTTCATCTTCAGAACACAAATTAAGATATTTCTGATTAAATCTGAGAGCTGGATCACTCCTCCATAGGCTTCTAAGGGATTGAAAACTTGCCGGCCCAGAAAAGTTATTAAAGACATCGTTAAAATAGTCCGAGTGACTACAGCGGCTCAACCTTAAGTTTATCAAGCGATGAGAATACTTTTTGTGCGCAAAAAACAAACAAAAATAACGACTTTATATATAACGACTGTACGACCCAGAAGCGCTGCGCTGTTACACTACGAGAACTCACTCGAGGCCCACAGAGAAGGACATGAAGAGTTGAATAAAGTCGTTATTTTTGTTTGTTTTTTGCGCACAGAAAGTATTCTCGTCGCTTGATAAACTTAAGGTTGAGCCACTGTCGTCACTCGGACTATTTTAACGATGTCTTTAACTTTATGTGCCGGCAAGTTTCAATCCCTTAGAAGCCTATGGAGGAGTGATCCAGCGCTCAGATTAATCAGAAATATCTTAATTTGTGTTCAGAAGATGAACGAAAGTCTTACGGGGTTGAACAACATGAGGGAGAGTAATTACTGACAGAGTTTACATTTTGGGGTGAACTATCCCTTTAAAGGTGCCCTAGAATGTTTTTTTTTATTATTTTATAATGTTTCCTGGGTTACCCTTATAATGTTAGTATGTTTTTTAGATAAAAAATAATCATAATTTAGAAATAAATGGCATTTTTCCTAGCCTGCTTTTAGCCTCTGATTTGGAACACTGTTTGAAGGGGCGTGTCTGCTGTGGGATTCAGTGTAACCGCGGCCACTGCTGTGATTGGCTGTGGGATTCAGTGTAACCGCGGCCACTGCTGTGATTGGCTGACATGCTTGCATTTGAAATAGCAACGCATTACATGTGAAAGTCTCTCCCGAATACTTTTACTACCGCTATTATACGTTTTTACTATAACAGCTATCGAGATTAACGAATCGTGAGATGTTTTTAAAGTATTTAGATCTATTCCCATCACATAAAATGTTGCCGTGATGAGCATTGAGCAGATGACTGTGTTGATCGCGAGAATGAAGATCTAATCATTGCAAAGCAGTTTCTGCACTCTCTCTAAGGCTTTCCCAATGCAAACACGATGATGTAAACACAGTAAGAGCTTCGTTGTGCAGTGTAACGTGCGTCATTGATTTCATAACGAGTTTGGCAAGTGTCAGATAAACTCGCGCTGTGTGGAAAGATTGTTCTTTGATCGCTTTCTGTATATAATTTGTTCACAATTTTAAATACGATTATTTTCATCCTACTAAAAGAAACGATGTGAAGCTGATATTTTAGTCACTGGCTTGACTTACTGATGCATAAACAGTATTTGAACGATTTTGAGAGAAAGATTACCTGTCTGAAACTTGAAACATCAGAAAGTGTTGCTTGGTAGCTCGATCCGAGGCCAGCTCTGTATTGGCCAAGTTGAGGAAACAGTCGGTGAAATGTTTGGAAATTTCAGAGAAAATAAAATTAACCCATTGTTTCTTCAGAGGCTCAGATGAAGGAACTAAAAAATACTTTTGTGTTCATGTGTACATCCACACTGAGCAACTGCCATGCTTCGGCTGCGCAGTTCCGCCTGGCATTGAGGGCTGGCATTATGCAAATATTTGGAGGCGTACATATTAATGATCCCGACTATTGCGTCACAGTCGGTATTGTGTGGAGAACCGACCGTTTTTCAGGGGTGTTTTTCATAAACGTGAATTAAATGAGAACGCGAAAACAGTCCAGTTTGAGATTCACTCTATGTCATGTCCATGCACTGAACTCTTGTTATTTGACTATACCAAGGTAAATTCAATTTTGAATTATAGGTCACCTTTAAAGCAATTATCGTGCAATTTATACGCCAAAAAAATGAGTTTTTACGTGCGTATGTTGAGGAGAGATTCTCTGATATGATTGTAAAGTGCTTTGGGTGTACAGTAGTACATATGAAAGCGCTATATAAATGCCTCATTCATTCAAATGATACACAGTTTTCCCGTGCATATGATACACACTTGTAATACACACCACTAATCCTACCCAAACGTATAATACATACGGTACCACACCACTACTAAAGATACCCATCCGTATCATATGCACGTAAAAAATTGTTCACGTATAAATTGCATGATAAACACAATGTGTGCTATAGAGACGCATTTGGGGTGACCGGGTTGCCATAGCATAGACCTGTAAATGACATACATGCTATTTTATATATGAGACCCTGGATCTCAAAACCAGTCACAAGGGTCCATTTATACATCAGCTGAAAGTTGAATAAAATAAGCTTTCCATTGATGTATGGTTTGTTATTATAGGACAATATTTGTCCGAAATACAACAATTTGAAAATCTTGTAATCTGAGAGTGCAAATAAATCTAAACATTGAGAAAATCTCCTTTAAATTTGTGCATTTATGTCAGCTTTTGCTGCATTCACTCACAAAAATATATATTTTTTATATATTAACGGTAGGAAATTTACAAAATATTCTTCATGGAACATGATCTTTACTTAACATCCTAATGATTTTTGGCATAAAGAAAAATCGATATTTGTGACCCCATACAATGTATATTTTGCTATTGCCACAAGTATACCAGTGTGACATGTGACCTGGTTTCGTGCTCAAGGGTCACATGTGGATTTGCTGTTGAGACCCAGCAAGCAATTTTGCGTTTAAAAGACGTCTAATAGCCGTCCAAACACAGCCTAGGCTGAAACAAGGCAAAATTTGGGCTGTCGATACAGTATAGACTAGAAAAAAATAGACTTTATGCAAAAATCAAAGGCAACAAACTTTCGATGATGCCTTAAAATGAATTTCATAAAAGAAAAAAGGGCGTATAGCATTAGAACAACAGCAGGGTTTCTAAGAAGAAGCTTGTGTACCGCGGTACGAAAGGTTTAAGTTTTAGTAAAACAAAGCGATGTCCGTCAGTAAAGGGCAGCGGATGTGTGTGCTACAGGAATAGCAGACGGATGAATAGCATGAGTCAGTGAGCCGCTGTTAATGCGACCGCTGCTGCGCTGGCTTCTCTCGCACACGCTTCGGCTTTCACAAGCAGACAAATCTCCATTTCTATGGATTTCAGCTGAAAGTTTTGACTCCAAACTCCTTTTAAATGCCATTTTCAGTGGGAAAATGGGCCCTGTTTAGACTTTTATAAGCCGTTAAGAAAGATGAATTGACACTAAACAGGACTCCTTCGATTAAAGGCCCGAAAGTTTCGCCTCTCCCTTTGATATTTTTGCAAACCCACAGAGAACAGAAATCATTATAAATAAGTTTTGTATTTCTTAAGCCCCATTCGCACAGGAATAGTTGTGCACATGACCTTACATAACAGCCTCATGTAGACATTAATACTCAGATGTCAACGATAATTTAATAACTGTAACTAAAATATATATTGCCTATATCGTGATCGTGAGCTTTTTTACTGCCTTACTTTTTTCCTCATTGTCACGATCAAGTTTCGTTTTCATTGTTCCCATCTTCTTGTTGCTAGTTGGTTTCCATGGTTACTGATTAAGTTGCGCACCTGTTTCTGGTTTCGTTGATTATCCTGTGTGTATTTAAGCCCTCAGTTCTTTCTGTTCATTGTTCGGTGTCCGTTTATGTGGTTTACTTTTGTTTCTTGTTTAATCATTCGTCATTGTGCGATTATTACTACAGCAACACAGCATCACAAAAAATCGTCATAAATGAGATATCATTCAAACACTCAAAAACCATTTTGAAATTGAACATTGCGTTACTATGGAACGGCCACTTTAAAACTTTTTAGTGGCTCAATTTTTGTGTTATCAACACGACTTGGTTAGACAAATGGCGCCGATTTTCTAGCAATTTTAGATGCCAAATTCTTTGAAAAAAAGTCATTTATTTATATAACACTTTATACTTTTTCAACAACAGTTTCAATGCTGCAAAGTTAAACTCAATTTGTTCAAAACTCAATTCAGTTCAAATGTTGCTTCTCATCGAACAGTGTCAGTGCAATTAAATTACTTATATTACTCATTCTAAATATTAATCAATTAACCCTTTTTAAACCATTAAATCACCATAAACAGGAAAATTGTCATTATTATTAAGAAAAGTGTCATTATTCAGCTCAATTCAGTTCAGTTCAGTTCCCATAATAGTCTTGATGTTGCAAATTAATTTAAACTTTGTTTAGATTATTAAACAAATTAAATTCAGCTATAAAGCAGCTCTATACAAGACAATAGAGTTATTCTTCAGCTCAGTGAATGTTGAAAGGTTCAAATTTAGTTTGAACTGAACTTTGTTCAAAACTCAATTCAGTTATTCGATAATTCTTCTTATCTGATAGTGTCAGTGCTGTTAATTGCTAATATTACGAAATAATAATTCTTTTAAACCCATAAAATCACCATCAGTACGACTTGTGCACTACATTAGAAGTCTTCTGAATTCATCTGACAAAAAGACAGAAATTTAGGTCGTTCACTTTAAAACCGTGTTTGGCCTCAGGCCGCGAGACTCATTCAAAGCTTGGAGAATCTGCTAGATAACTCCTTTTGTGTTTTTGAGCAACTACTGAGTGTGAGGAGATGATGACAGATCTTTCATTTCTGAGTGAACTGATTGCTTTTAATATTATTTCCCATTGTGGTAGATGCATTGGGTCTCATTCATGAAACACGAGCAGAACGAATTTTGTGTAAATCGTGTGTAAAGTGGTTCTGGGGTAAATTTTCGGATTCATTAAAATGTTTGTATTTTTCCAAATGTTAGTTGGTACGAAAGAAATCTACACTCTGCTCCCAGCCACGCGTAAATAGTGAGTTCAACATCCGAACGTTTTGCTCATTAATAACTAAGGCTGCATTTTAATTCACCTTAATCGGGTACATATTTACACAGCATTTTGAAAAAATATTATATATAGTAATTACATACGGTTTTTCTTTTGACTTCTGGGACTGTTTGATTAACAGATGAAACTCCAGTAACTGCTCTGTAATGCTGCCAAGCTTGCTTTTCTTTAGGACCTGATACGCCACTATGTATGCTTGAAAATAAAATGTGGTGTTTTGAATGAACTTCTGATAATAAAACTTCGATTTCTGCATCTGAGAAATTTTTCTTTTTCATTCGCTTTTGAGAAGACACGTTGAAATCCTTCGTTTGGTGTCATAATATGATGCCCAAATTAGGGGTGGAACGGTACACAGGAGTCACGGTTCGGTTCATACCTCGGTTCAGGCATCACGGTTCGGTACGATTTCGGTACAGTGGAGGGAAAAGCAAAACAAAAATGCAGAAGGCATTGTATTTTTTAAATAAGTTTTATTAATAAAGGCATAGAACCAGTTTATTTGTAGAGCACTGACAATAGTTTTATATAATGAGTTTATTAATTAAATTAATAAAAAGACAAAAAGACCTTGCGATATGTTTGGTAATTGTACCTGAATTAATTTAAAATTAATTTGCTATATTTCAGATCAATATATTTGTTTTCCTTAATTTTAATTAACATTATTAATTAACAATGTAACATTATTCTCATCTGAATTATAAATAATTGATTTCTGGATAAAATATATACTACCATTAAAACACATTCGATTTTCTTTTTTAATCAATGTAGAATGTGTAAGATTA
>NW_026606734.1:527500-595000 GCF_029890125.1 Rhinichthys klamathensis goyatoka
ATATTATTTGGAAAATTTATTTTTATATATAAAATTATATTTATTTATTTTATTTGTTTATATAATCAATTTATTTAGTTAATTTAATATATTTTTTGTTATTTATTTATGTATTTTAGTATAATTTTTGTTATTTATTTATTTAGTTTAATATATATTATAATATTTTATTTTATATATATAATGTATTTTATTATACATTTATTTATTAATTTTAATCTATTTTTCATTTAATATAATTTCTTATTATTTATTGATTACTTTTTTTGATTGATTTTATTCTCATGTTTCCTATTTATTTTGTTTATTTTATACATTTATATTATTCAAAAATTTTATATATTTACTTATTTTAATTTTTTTTATATATATTTTTTTTATCTGTATTTTTATTATTGATGTATTTATTTTATTGTAATTGTATTATATATTTATTTAAATCTAGTTATTTATCTAGTTTAATTGTATTATTTATTTATTTTTTACACTCTTTTTCTCTAAGCGTTCCCTCGGTTCCTCGAGTGCTCGGTTTGAAAGCCCCTGGTCTGAAGCACGACACACACACTCTAGTGTCAGTGTGTTGAAGGGCAGGCGGCACCTGTGACGACCCATACGAGTGTGTGTGTGTGTGTGTGTGTGTGTGTGACGCACTGGAGCGGTTCAATGTGTTCACTTTCAGGCGCCCACACAGACGGCACACATCCGTGCTAATAGCAGATTTCCCAGGAGAGCCGAAGCCAGGAAACATGTTTGATTAACCAGTGGCACAAGAGCGCATTCATGCGACGCAGACTCCGAGAGAGAGAGGGCCGAACGACACGCTGAAGTGATTGGGCTCATTAGAAAAATCTCAAAATCAGCCTCCGATCAAACGCAGCCTATCAGAGAGCGAAACAGCCACACAAGTCCTCGCTGACACGGAGACTCCCGAGGCTTTCCCCAGAGCTGACAGGCTGTTGTTGTGTATCACTGAACGCAGGAGAGTGAGAGTTCAGCTCTCCAGATAACTAACCAACAGATGCGACTCAACAAGTTTCAGTCGGTCTGTCCACAATGAAGGCGACGATCTTAGCCAATCAGAACATGCCTGATGTTTAATAGACAGGACTTTAGACCAATGAGAGTTACCTGTGGGCGGAGCTACCCGGTGCAACAATGCAGGATTAAGAAAAAACAAATGGAAATGTCAGATTCATTGGGATGTGTGAAGTTCATAATAATTAGCAAATGAATGAACATGCCATATCTTAAAATTCATATTCGTATCTTAGCCAGTTTATGGGTTTTGCGATGAGATGTTATTTTACAGTTTCGTTATCTATCTATCTATCTATCTATCTATCTATCTATCTATCTATCTATCTATCTATCTATCTATCTATCTGTCTGTCTGTCTGTCTGTCTGTCTGTCTGTCTGTCTGTCTGTCTGTCTGTCTGTCTGTCTGTCTGTCTGTCTGTCTGTCTGTCTGTCTGTCTATCTATCTATCTATCTATCTATCTATCTATCTATCTATCTATCTATCTATCTATCTATCTATCTATCTATCTATCTATCTATCTATCTATCTATCTATCTATCTATCTATCTATCTATCTATCTATCTATCTATCTATCTATCTATCTATCTATCTATCTATCTATCTGTCTGTCTGTCTGTCTGTCTGTCTGTCTGTCTGTCTGTCTGTCTGTCTGTCTGTCTGTCTATCTATCTATCTATCTATCTATCTGTCTGATAGTTCGGATATCTGTCTATCTGTTCGGGATGTCTTTGTTCACAATCACGACTTGCTCTGGAAAAGGCAAAGAGGATCTGAGACGCAAGAGAATAATACATTTATAGGACGAATCTTTAACCTTTTAACCATAATTACACTCATTACTGTCCATTTAAAATCCATCGAGTGAAAATTGTTCATAAGACGAAACTGAGACGTATCAATCCGTCCCCATCAGAAGTGAAATATCGACACAGATGAGAGTTCGAGATGCTGTAAAGCACTCGACGTTAGGAAGTCGTAGGCATAATTAGTGTGAGTTACGAGCATACATGCACTTCTGAAAGTGTAAGAGACCAAAATAAAACATTGTAGGCGTTCTTCATTAAAGGACTGTATTTCCAGTCCCACGATTCCAGCGCTGAACTGTAATTTCCAGCGTCATGTAGAAGAAAAAGCCGCTGTCATTTACTGTTATGAGCTTGTAGACTTCCACACCTGTAATGAAACCCTGTCATGAAAATGTCCAGAGAAAGTTTTAATGAGAAGTTTGACTTCTCAATGATCCCTTACATATGTAATGCTCAACTGTTCATAAAATAGTCTCACTTGAATGGCAAAATAATGTCCATCAGACGTCTCATCTTCTTCTGTCCTCAAGGCCCGTTCACATCAAGTGTGATAATTATTATGATGATTACTGGAACTATATAAGACGATATCGTTCTGTTTAATATACGCGCTGCAGTTTATGTCGTCTGTCTCTTTAAATGCTCAGGCTTTTTAAAGCAGGAAGGATTCTGATTGGCTGTCATTGTTTTTATCATTGATCAATTCGTATTGAAAGTGATTAGTTTCTCTTTGCCGTTATCATTACAGTTATCTATCTATCTATCTATCTATCTATCTATCTATCTATCTATCTATCTATCTATCTATCTATCTATCTATCTATCTATCTATCTATCTATCTATCTATCTATCTATCTATCTATCTATCTATCTATCTATCTATCTATCTATCTATTGTTCTATCATCTATCTATCCATCTATCTATCTATCGTGTTTCTTTTATATTTAGAACTATATTTATGTTTATCATTATAGTCGTCCTCCTTGGTGTGAACGGGCCTTTAAGACACATTTTTGCCGGTAAAAACAGACCCAAATGAATGAATAGTTTAGTGCACGACATGTATCGAGCTATAGCATGATGTGGAGCGGCTCAGATCACGTGATGAGAGATGTGTGAGTTCATACTGAGATCTCGGACTTCTGATTATCTTGAGCCCAGATTGAGACATTATTGAGACTCTTGAATCTCTTGACTAGAGGAGAGACACATGAGACTACAGGAGTCACACACATCTGAGAAGTCTTCATTTGCTCTCCATCTAATCTCATTAAGGTGTAGGAAAAAATTGTCTATGGAAAAAGAAAACTGATAATTTTCTTATTTTTTGGGAGGAGTGTCGAAGCATCTTTGTCTGTTTTTCTTAACTCGTTGTACTTTATTCAGTCTTTTCATTATGTGCACTATTCTGACCAACTGTTGCTTCATGGCCATGTCTGAACCAGCGCAGTGGGCCAAATACGTCGAGTGAGTATCGTTCCCTTCTTCTTTCCCAGCATTCCTGTCCTTCATTCCTGTCTCCTAAACCCTTCTCTCTCTCTGTGTATTGACCTCTGACCTCTGAAATGTGCCCTATTTGTTCTGATGTAAAGGTGTTTGTTGACTTGTCAACCTCGATTAGCATGTCAGGTAATGATCAGACTGAGCCGGAGCCGTGACGTCGAGAACTGCACCTCATAAACACAGGAACTAGATTCATTACAGGGAATGTTGTCAAAGGAATGTAAAAGAAATTAATCATTCTCAAATTGGCCAATACAATTTTTTTTTCAAAAGAACATGGGTTAAAATCAATAAAGCAATCAATCTATCTATCTATCTGTCTATCTATCTATCTATCTATCTATCTATCTATCTATCTATCTATCTATCTATCTATCTATCTATCTATCTATCTATCTATCTGTCTATCTGTCTATCTATCTATCTATCTATCTATCTATCTATCTATCTATCTATCTATCTATATAATGTATTTCTGCCCATCCATCCATCTTTTTATCCATCTTTCTATCCATCTTTCTATCTTTCCAACCATTAATCCATCCATCTTTCTATCTATCCATCCATCCATCCATCCATCAATTAATTTTTGGATCTTTCCAACATCCATCCATCTTTCTATCTTTCCAACCATCCATCTATCCATCCATATTTCTATCTTTCCATCCATCCATCTTTCTATCTTTCCAACCATTAATCCATCCATCTATCTTTCCAACCATTAATCCATCCATCCATCTTTCTATCTTTCCATCCATCCATCCATCCATCTTTCTATCTTTCCAACAATTAATCCATCCATCCATCTTTCTATCTTTCCATCCATCTTTCTATCTTTCCATCCATCTTTCTATGTTCCCATCCATCGATCCATCTTTCTATCTTTCCATCCATCCACCCATCTTTCTATCTTTCCATCCATCCATCTTTCTATCTTCCCATCCACCGATCCATCAATCCATCTTTCTATCTTTCCAACCATCCATCCATCTTTCTATCTTTCCATCCATCCATCCATCTTTCTATCTTTCCAACCATTAATCCATCCATCCATCTTTCTATCTTTCCATCCATCCATCCATGTTTCTATCTTTCCAACCATTAATCCATCCATCCATCTTTCTATCTTTCCATCCATCCATCCATCTTTCTATCTTTCCATCCATCCATCCATCCATCCATTTTTCTATCTTTCCAACCATTAATCCATCCTTTCATCTTTCTATCTTTCCATCTATCCATCTTTCCATCCATCTTTCTATCTTTCCAACCATCCATCTTTCTTTCTATCCATCTTTCCATCCATCCATCCATCCATCCATCAATTAATTTTTGGATATTTCCAACATCCATCCATCCATGATTTGATTTCCTGTAAGTGTATCATCTCTCTCTGGCTGTTGTTCAGCTCGTGTATCTCAGTGTTTCTCTGCTTGTCTGTTGTTTTGCGCGCTCATGTCTAGCTATCGGTCTAACCATTGTCCGGTGTGTCTGTCAGTTGATCTGCTTGTCTGTCTCTCGGTTTGTGTGTCCATCATCTCCAGCTTCAGTAAGGGCCCCAGCAACCCCAGCAGAAGTCAGCCCATGCGTACGTACATCCCAGTGGATAGACCGGATTTATCCCATGTTTTCCCGTGCAGCTCATACAGTTTGAGATGTGTGTGACCTACAGTGTAAGTAACTGTAGGAAACGAGGCTTGTGCTTGTAGAGAAGCACGCAGACCTTTAATGAAGACCCCTCTCGTGGCGTTCTGCACCGTGACTCACGAACGAACCGAGCATCTGATCTCTTCATGTGAAGAGGTGTTAAAGCATGTAGAGCATGCGACAACAACACCTGTTTTTGAAGCCAGTGAAGTCGTACCTCTCAGCACCCTTTGAAGAGATTTACACATCAAATTTACAGTCACGTACAATGACCTCAGAAAGTATCGGAACGCTTTTGAACACTTTAATCACACTTGTACATTTGTGAATGTCTTTGCTATATATAGGACCTGAAATTAAAGGAATAATTCACTTAAAAATGAAAATTCTATGAATTAATTTCTTCTACTGAACACAAAAGAAGATATTTTAAAGAATGTGCTTCCTTAGTAGGAAAAAAAATACTATGAGAACATGAACGTAAACAAATGTGAACGGCGCTCGGGACGGTCCACGGGCCAGCTCACACACACAGCCGTGTCTCAGACAGACTTCCTACACTTGAACTGACATATTCACACACATTTATGCCAAAAAATGGCAAAGTATCCGAGTAAACACAGTGGGTTATGGCTTGAGTGAACATAAACAGTTGAGTAAGACAACACATGTGTATCAGTACATTGGATCCGTGCATTCACTCTTAAAGTGACAGCAGCCTAATATTCCTGCCGGTGTCTGTGTTTTAATGTTAATCAAAAGGACAAAGAAAAAAATCACTCAATGCTCTTGACTGAATAACTTTTGAAATTTTAATAAGTTGCACTTATTAGTGAAGACTATCCAGTGTTATTTTACATTTGATTACTTTATTCAATGTCTCTACCTGAAAACTACCATTACATGTCTTAAATAATGTTTTAAAGTTATATCAGTTAGGCGAATAGATTTATCTGTGGTATCTAAAATTTTGGTGCCATAAATTTGGTGTTTAATGGCGGTAAAAATTATTTATGGCCAGTCAATTTCCCGGTAAAGTCACCGGCCATTGGCAGGTGTGGCTAAAATTAAGTTTTAGGCCCTGGCTATATAGCATTATTATTGTAGTTATATATTATTATAGAATTTATTAATATTGGTAAATGTAGTCATTTTAATGCATTTTAATTTCTTTTCATTTTAGTTTTATTAATTTTAGAATTTATTTCAGGTAGTCGCCAATGAAAATTTAAATTTTTTCATATAATATTTTATGTCAGCTTTATTCCAATTAATCAATGCTATTTAAATGCCACTTAGATATTTGTATTTTTTAAATTATAATTTTTAAATTAATTAGCAATTAGTTAACAATAACAAAACAGCTATATACAGTATGTGCGAATGTAAACGCTAAATAAATATCGCATTAATTGATATCTTGCTGTATAATCCAATGACATTCATATATTTTAAAAGTGTAACTAAAGTGTGTAAATACATTTTGCGGCCACTGTATGCATACAGGAACATTCTGCATCTCACGGACCGGCCCAGATGGGAATCTACAGTCTTTTTATGCATCTTCCACACTGAATTTGGAGAAAAATCTATGGAATTCTGGGATTCACACAATATATAGTAAATCAAACTGAGAATTCTTCTCTTTTATTGGCCGCTGAAGCATGAATGAATGAAGGAAAATATTTTAGAAATGGGAAGCAGACGTGCAGAGCTTTCGTTACGATTCTTCAGAATTCTGTAGAACTTTCTTCGGAACTTTGTAGAACTTTCTTCAGAATTCTGTAGAACTTCGGAATTCTGTAGAACTTCGGAATTCTGTAGAACTTTCTTGGGAATTCTGTAGAACTTTCTTCGGAACTCTGTAGAACTTTCTTCGGAATTCTGTAGAACTTCGGAATTCTGTAGAACTTTCTTCGGAATTCTGTAGAACTTCGGAATTCTGTAGAACTTTCTTCGGAATTCTGTAGAACTTTCTTCGGAATTCTGTAGAACTTTCTTCGGAATTCTGTAGAACTTTGGAACTCTGTAGAACTTTCTTCGGAATTCTGTAGAACTTTCTTCGGAACTCTGTAGAATTTTCTTCGGAATTCTGTAGAACTTCGGAACTCTGTAGAACTTTCTTCGGAACTCTGTAGAACTTTCTTCAGAATTCTGTAGAACTTTCTTCAGAATTCTGTAGAACTTCGGAATTCTGTAGAACTTTCTTCGGAATTCTGTAGAACTTTCTTCGGAATTCTGTAGAACTTTCTTCAGAATTCTGTAGAACTTCGGAATTCTGTAGAACTTTCTTCAGAACTCTGTAGAACTTTCTTAGGAATTCTGTAGAACTTTCTTCGGAATTCTGTAGAACTTTCTTCAGAACTCTGTAGAACTTTCTTAGGAATTCTGTAGAACTTTCTTCGGAATTCTGTAGAACTTATTCTGTAGAACTTTCTTAGGAATTCTGTAGAACTTTCTTCGGAACTCTGTAGAACTTTCTTCGGAATTCTGTAGAACTTCGGAACTCTGTAGAACTTTCTTCGGAACTCTGTAGAACTTTCTTCAGAATTCTGTAGAACTTCGGAATTCTGTAGAACTTTCTTCGGAATTCTGTAGAACTTTCTTCGGAATTCTGTAGAACTTTCTTCGGAATTCTGTAGAACTTTCTTCAGAATTCTGTAGAACTTCGGAATTCTGTAGAACTTTCTTCAGAACTCTGTAGAACTTTCTTAGGAATTCTGTAGAACTTTCTTCGGAATTCTGTAGAACTTATTCTGTAGAACTTTCTTAGGAATTCTGTAGAACTTTCTTCGGAATTCTGTAGAACTTTCTTTGGAATTCTGTAGAACTTTCTTCGGAATTTTGTTGATGTAGATTCCGTGTGGGTCTGAATGAAAGTGATGCTAATTTAAAAAAAATGCACGTTTACAAATGTGATGAGAGGTATGATACAAACCGAAATGAGATTTGACTCACAAATCCACTGAGCCGAGTGAAACTAGGAGGATAAATATGAGCTTTGCACTTCAGAATGCTGCATCTCTCATCGCTCTGCTGGAGGCTCTCTCGCTCTGATGGTCGAAATGACGCGCTGGATTTCAATGGCCATTCTTGTCTTGAGGACCACCAGTTCATCAAGCTTCGACTCGATCATTCATGTCACAGGGGCTGCCGGACCGTGAATGTGCTTCACACCGTGTGTGTGTGTGTGTGTCCCGTGTCCGTCATGATCTCTCTTCCCGGGGGTTTTCTTCCATTCCTCACAGTCTGAACTCCTGTCCATCCCTTCGTTCTCTCTTCCGCCCAGGTACACGTTCACTGGCATTTACACGTTCGAGTCGTTGATAAAGATCCTGGCGCGGGGCTTCTGCATCGGGCCCTTCACCTTCCTGAGGGACCCGTGGAACTGGCTGGACTTCAGCGTCATTGTTATGGCGTAAGTTATTATTTCCTGCATTTTGTCAAATAAATGACCTCTTTGACCCCTCCATGTGCAAGTCACCCTAAAAACATAGATTTTAATTTCACTTAATTCACTATATCATCAAAAAATCGACATTAGCACATCACTACACTGTTTATTATACAAAGTTGTAAATAAAAATATGGTTAAAAAAATATTTCAGTCTTTCACGTTTAATTCGATGATTATTTGTGAGATTTATATTCAAAATTGTTTAAAGTAAATTCTACACCGAATGTTTGTCAGTGTATGAGTTTGCTCTGAATTTGACCCTTAAAACATAAAGAACAATTATTATTTTTTAAAAGAGAAATTATTATTTTATTTTATTCACTATCAAAAAATAGACATTACCACATTATTGCACTGTACAAATGTTGTAAATAAAACAAAGATTTTTAAAGTATGTTTAAAATATACTCTTTATATCTCAAAATGTAATGTTCAATTCATTGTCACTTGCCATTTTGTTGTAATTATTTGTGAGATTTTTTTAAAAAATTGTTTAGAAGTATTTTTTCTTCAGTGTATAATTTTACACTGGTTTAGACCCTAAAAACAAAAATAAATTGAATTTTTTTAATATATATTATCTAATTATTGCACTTAAAAAAATATTTAGTAATTTTGTACGTTGTAAGTAAAAATGATTGGAGTACGTTTTACAGGAGGAAAATACTATTTCAGTCTTTCTACATCAAAATTTTACATTTAATTCAATTGCTGTTTCATTGAAATTATTCGTGAAATAACTTTTTTAATAGTTTTAAAGTAATTCCTACTCTAATTTTTCTTTTCAGTGTTTGACTATACCCTGGATTAGACCCTAAAAATCATTATTTTTTAATTCAATATATTATCTAAAAATAGACTAGATTATGATTTTCCATTACCGTAATAACGATTGTCCGCTGTAGGACGCAGAGCAACAGAGATAATAATGAAACAATAAAAGCTGCTGTTATTATTTTCAATAGGCCGTAATAATCTAATCTCAACCGCTTGACCCGTCAGTGATGGAACTGAGGAGGGAAAGACGTCCATATTTGTGATTAATTGTTCTGAAGGGTTGCGTGTAGAGGAGCGCGAGCACTTACCCCGTCCTTGACCCGAATCCCAAAACACACGTCGCCATGGCAACTGAGGTGAGCGTGGATGTGGACCGATTCCCGGGAGTCGAGCATCATATCGATGTGTCACCGAGTGCCGTTCACATCCAGTAATATCATTCTCACCTCAGTTACTGGCTTGTTCACTTAAAAAGAACATTTGAAATCTGAAATATCCTGGGGAATAAACTTTTAAAGATGCCTATGCACAGATAGAAATAGTCTTTAATAATGTTTTTACTTGTTTTTAGTCTTATAGAAGGCTTTAGATTAGAATATGGTGTGTATATATATATACGCACCATATTCTAAAGCCTTCTATAAGACTAAAAAGACTATAGTGATATTTATCACCATATATATAGTGCATATTTTTATGAACATTTATTGTAAACATAATTACAGTAAAATACTGTAAACTAATTTACAAAACTGAAGAAATTAATACTTTTATTCATCAAGGACGCATTAAATTGATCATAAGTGCCAGTAAAGACGTTTATAATGTTACTAAAGATTGCATTTCAAATAAATGCTGTTCTTTTGAACTTTCTGTTCATCAAAAGTCCTGAAAAATAAAAATGTATCATAAATGTTTCTTGAGCATCAGATCCTCATATTAGAGTGATTTCTGAAGGATCATGTGACACTGAAGACTGGAGTAATGATGCTGAAAATTCAGCTTTGATCACAGGAATAAATTACACGTTACTGTATATTCACATAGAAAACAGCTGATTTACATTGTAATAATATTTCACTATTTTTACTGTATTTTTGATCAAATAAATGCAGCGTTGGTGAGCAGAAGAGACTTTAAAAACCTCAAATGAAAGCGTATTATTTAGTGAAACGCCTGTATGCCGAGTTTGCCTGCGTCTCCTGACTCTTACAGTGATGAAGTGCTGATTTCTCGCTGCTTTTTATGGCTTTATTCCTCAAGCTTTAACAGGCCTGTTGTCCTTGACCCGCGAGTGAGCGACGTCAGACGGACCCTCAGGCTCGACCGCTGCTATAAGTCACGCTCGTATTGGGATGTTGACTTCATTAAACCCAGACGGATGACGGCGAGCGGATAGAGAATAAACACTTACTGCCGAACACCAGGTTTCTATAGAAACAGATCAGCTGTGGTCAAGCGTCGGACGTCAAGCGTAATCATATTTTAATGTGATATAGTGTATCTTGAACACCAGCAGCTCAATGTACAGTCATTTAATCAGGTTAATGATCAGAGAGGATTCAATTTGATATGGAAACAAAGCCGCCAACGTTATACGACTTCATCCCGTCTGTCAAAATCAAGGCAGTGTCTAAATCTGTGCCGACTTAAAGGGACAGTTCACCCAAAAATACAAACTCTGCAAAAAAGTGCCATATTTTTGTCTTGTTTTCCAGTACAAATATCTATAATCATTCTTAAAACAAGGTAACGTTACTGGAGAAGCGAAACGCCCCAAGATTAGTTTTGTTTTCTATAAAATTTATCAAAATGGAGGGTTTTTGTTTGAAACAAGAACAAATAATAAGAAAAAAAATCTTATTTTTCTGACCCATTTGGTAGATATTTGTTCTGCAAAATACATTAATTAAATTAAAAAAATATGTATTTTAAAATGAAAGCATCCAAAATAAAATACTACAAAAGATGATATATATATATTTATTTTTATTTTAATATTTTAATGCTGCATGTCAGGTGAAATCAGAGAACTGTGAACATGTAAATTCAATTAAATTATTTTAAATTCATTAAATTATTTTAAAATAAAAGCAACCAAAAATAAAACGTTTACTACAAAAGATGAAATATATATATTTTTCATTTTAAATTTTTATTCCTGCATGTCATGTGATATCGGAGATCTGTGAACATGCAAATGTGTTGTTAAATTCTTGAAATATCAATCTTTTAAGCTTTTATATTTTATATTTTTTAGCTCAAAGGTCACAAACAAGTTTGGAAATCCCTGAAAGCTTTCTGTGAATTTATGTTGCTATTTTGCTAAATAACTTTATGGTTCTGTTCATGAGAGCATCATCAATATTCACTTTGATTGTATTGAAAATAAAAAATCAGCAACAAAAACACAGAAAGAACTAAATCCACTTAGATAAAAAAATAAAATAAAAAGATTATATGCTATTTCTATATTTTTTTATTTTTCTTAATTCTTTGGGTGAACTATTCCTTCCTTAAACATTGTTTTTTTGGTAAACTATTTCTCTAAGGGAGTAAAATGTACAACATCATAGGAGGTTGTTTAGTTTCCTGACGCTTTAATTTTCTCCCTTTTTTTCTGTCTTTCAGTTGTTTGTCCTTTTATCCATATAACTGTAATTTGATTCTGCAGGTTTCTAACTGAATTTATAAAAGTAGGCAATCTGCAAGCTCTCCGAACGTTCAGGGTCCTCCGCGCTTTGAAAACTATTTCCGTAATTCCAGGTAAGACGTTCCTGAACCTGTGCGCAAGGAAAACGTTTAGTGTTGCTCTCTGTCCAAGTCCAATAGCAAACTAAAAAAAGCTCAGGAGTTTTCCTGCATCCGGTTCTTCCCGCGTTGTGTTCTCCAGTCACCCCTGAAACTGCCCAGCATTCCTGCTTCATTCTCCGCTGTGTTGTTGTTTGCCTGTTGTTGTGCTGTTGTCATTGTCTGTGCTCCAATTCTCGCTTATTGCAGATATGTTACTGAGTTTGTGGACCTGGGCAATGTCTCAGCGTTACGGACATTCAGGGTTCTGCGAGCACTGAAAACTATCTCAGTCATCCCAGGTGAGAGGCCGACGAACGCCAAGGCCTGCAGTGCTAATGGATGACCCGAGCATTTCCAAAACACTCTTGGAAACATGCAGAATGTAGAAAATGAGACTTTTGAGATGGGCATAAACTGAAACCAGCTGATTTAAGTGGACAAAACTCTCTAAAACCATCAGACCAGACCTTTGCATTGCAAAAAATGATTTTTTGTCTCGTTTTCCAGTAAACATTCTCAAAGTCCCCCTGTAGTCCATGATTGTATCCCTTAAAAACTCATCTTTGATCACCAAAATGACATATTTAAACGTTTTTCATGCCTTAAAATATCTTGAATGTAACTCGACACCCTTGCCTCATTTAGTATGCGCGGTTCTATGAATATGCAAATGAGCCCCGCCTCCACTCACTCCCTCAGCTCAGAGATCCACTGGTTGACGATCACACGTTGATCTGATTGGTTACAAGGTCGTTTGTGACGTCAGAAACACCAGCGATTTCAAACCGTGTTTTTGAGACTGTCTTTGGTTCACTGCAGTTTTAAGCAGAAAATACTCAGCAATGCTGTCGACTTATGAACTTACACATGGTGTGTCTTAAAGCGTATTAAAAACACCACATAGACACATAAACAATGCTGGATTATCACCACAGGGGGACTTTAAATTAGCCTACTTCTCAGTTTTCCAAGCAACTGCCATGGAGTCCGGTTCTAAAAGTATACAAATCCATTAATTTTCTCCATAAGGAAATTGATCTTAACTTATAAACCTACTGTGAGCTAAGGGTTGTGTATTGATGGTATATGCTATTGCTGAATAGCCTGGATGCCAGCCCGAACCCCGCCCACAACATTTTTTGGTCGGGATGTTCGGTCTGGATTGAGGAGTAATTATGATCAGTCAAAAAATGGTCGGGCCAATCAAATTGCCAGGGCGGGCTTTATACGATGATGGACAGATGATCTGCAGTTACGTCATCATCACGTCATCAAAGAGCGCTTGGGTTGAACTGGTTTCCCTCAGAGATGACTGCAGCTGGAGAACTGAGATGTAGATCCCGCTATCGCGTCTGTTGTAAAAGAAATCGACAGCGCATTCATTTTAATAGACGAACAGAGAACTGCAATCAAGGCATTTGTCGATCGGAAAGATGTGTTTGCCGTCCTTCCTACGGGATTCGGCAAAAGTGTAATTTATCAGCTGGCTCCGATGGTCACTAAGAAGACGGGATGCAATGAAAACCCTGTGGTCGTTGTGGTTTCTCCTTTGGTCGCACTCATGGAGGGCCAAGAAGCAACACTCGTTATTTTACTTCTTCCAGCGTGCGTGCATGAGTTCTGTAGTTGACAACTGTGCTATGCAAAGTAGTTGACTTACTGCGTTGCTCTCATTGGTTGTAGGTCTATCCAATTGAGTGCAGAGTTTTTTTTTGGATTCGGTTAAGACACGCCTCATAATCAAAGCCCTATGGAGCAGTATCAGACTCACATCTGACTAGAATATGAGTATGACGAAGTCAGGCTAATTGCTGAAGCCATCAGTCCACATTATTTCAACTTATTTTTAAAAAATTCATGTCTAACTGTTAAAAAAACTACATTACTCATAATACTGTACAGAAAATTCCCCTAATCAGAGAGCTGCGGTGAGCCAATAGCAGCAAAATAACTCTTAAGCTCCGCCCACTCTGATAAAGCATGCAAATTATGTAATCGAGTCAGTCTTGCGATGCTGTTAAAATACTTTGATTTTGATTTGCAATGATTCATGGGATTGTAGTTCTTTTCCTCATTTGAAGCCATTAAGTACACAGTCTAGTATTTTCAAAAAATTCTTTGCTTTAAATGAAAGTTTATAATGATGTGATTCACCTCATAGGTGGTTGGTTTGGTTGTAGTAGTTAGCACTTTAACCGAACTTTAAAGGGGTAGTTCAAACCAAAATGTAAACTCTGTCAGTAATTACTCTCCCTCATGTACAATACTTTTTGTGCGCAAAAAACAAACAAAAATAACGACTTTATTCAACTCTTCATGTCCTTCTCTGTGGGCCTCGAGTGAGTTCACGTAGTGTAACAGCGCAGCGCTTCTGGTGTACGTCACACGCAGGCTCACTATTGGCCAGCATCACACGCATCACACACATGACCAGCGTCGGCCAATAGTGAGCCTGCGTGTGACGTACACCAGAAGCGCTGCGCTGTTACACTACGTGAACTCACTCGAGGCCCACAGAGAAGGACATGAAGAGTTGAATAAAGTTGTTATTTTTGTTTGTTTTTTTGCGCACAGAAAGTATTCTCGTCGCTTGATAAACTTAAGATTGAGCCGCTGTCGTCACTCGGACTATTTTAACGATGTCTTTAATAACTTTTCTGGGCCGGCAATTTTCGATCCCTTAGAAGCCTATGGAGGAGTGATCCAGCTCTCAGATTTAATCACAAATATCTTAATGTGTGTTCTGAAGATGAAGGAAAGTCTTACGGGGTTGAACAACATGAGGGAGAGTAATTACTGACAGAGTTTACATTTTGGGGTGAACTATCCCTTTAAGTCCCTATGGTAAAAATGCTAAGAGAACCGACGCCAGGCCCTGTCGCTCAGTTAAAGCTGTTAACATTAGACACATTAGAGCGGCTTACCACAGGTCAATCACACACACAAGTGAAATGACACCAGGGTTGCTGGTTCGAGTTACCGTCACCTGTCAGCGCTGGGTTCAGTTAACTCACACTAAGAGTCTCATTGCACCGTGGTGGTTGACATGTTAAAGGCATGGGTAGATGTAGAGAACATGACTTTGCATGGTGAGCCAGTGAGCCGACGCTTCTTATGGAATCAGAAATACAGCTATACACATGAAAGTTAAACACACACACACATAAATATGCCTATATATAAAATATGCATTATGAAAAGTGCAGGTTCTGGTTCCACAGAAGCGTCTGTTTTAAACTGTCACATTTTGTGTGCTTCCCGCACCCACAAATGTGTGTGAAGACAGCCCTAGATGTGCCGTGCTGTGCTTGTGGTTTAATGTGCGTGATTGATGGATTAAAGATGCGATCCAGGGTTTGGCAACATTCAGAACGGTGTTAGTTTGATATAAATTGGCAAAAATTTACTGGAAGTTGAATTGGAATTTGATTGGGAAGAAATACTGAATTGCAATGGGGAAAAAAATCAAAACAACCACAAAAAAGGTTTTGTAACAGTAATAATTACATGGTTACACTTTATATTAAGGTGTTACAGTGTATTTATAAATGCAAGTACTGTGTAATAATAATTAACACACGTTACTTACTATAGGGTTTGGTTTAGGGTTAGTTGCATGTAATTATGCATAATTTATGAAACTGTAACAGTGGAATAGTTTAAAAATAAATATTATATTCTTAATATATTATTTTCATATTCTAGAGTATTTGCAAATTTTTCAACATTTAAAACATATATATTTATCAATTTTTTACACTCTTTCAGCTTGATAATTAAAACATGTATTAGACTAAAAAAGTATAGGTGACATGAAAAATACATAAAGAACGTTTATAGTTATTAAAAATAAAATGTACACATATTTTTTTTAAATATTATTATTGTTAATTATACAGTATTCATGTCACACACACCTTAATTTTTAAGAATAATAATTATACATGTACTAATATAATATATATATGTATATATATTTCAATGACAGTTCTGAGTTTAATAGTCATGCTCAATCAGATTTTGAATGGTGCTCAACCCTGATCTAATGAAATGACAATTGCTTTGATTTGATCAACTAGAAATTAAAATAAGCACAAATGAGCATATAATTTGCATTGAAACTCAGTCCAGCCTGGCTGAGAGAGCCGGTCCTCTTCTGATCTGCTGGTGTGTCTCGCTCAGGCCTGAAGACCATCGTCGGCGCGCTCATTCAGTCGGTGAAGAAGCTGGCCGACGTCATGATCCTCACGGTCTTCTGCCTCAGTGTGTTCGCTCTCATCGGCCTGCAGCTCTTCATGGGGAACCTGCGTCAGAAGTGTGTTCGCAGCACCACACACTGTCTCAACACCACCTTACCTTCATACAACAACAGCACTTTCTTCTGCAATAACAGAACCTGGCCCTCGCTGGAGGACTTTAACAATAATGAAGGTCAGTGAAGCTCAAACGTTGACTTCCTCAAGTAGATCATGTGTATCTAAAGCCCGTTCCCCCATATGACGCTCTCTGTCTCTTCCTAATGTTACTAATACCTATCTATAGAAAATACCATCACAAGTGATATATACAACTAAGATATCATTCTAATTTGACTAGGAATTAGGCGTAAAGGGGTGGTATAATGTAACCTGGCCCTAGCCAGATGAATTTCGCTCCGCCTAGCTTCACTCACATCCATCTGGAACCTCTTCCATTGAGAGTGATTTCTCCAACCAACTTTATGGTTTAGCCAATCAGGACGCAGGGCGGGAGTTTCATAGATGTGACGTAGTGGAGAAGCGACCGTGAGACTGTTTTGATTCAGACAACAATGGCGGCTCGCATCGAGGAAACAAGCGTTAACATTGATGCTGCTATTTCATCCGTGTTGTCCAATCTACCTAATATTGTTTCATTAAAAGAACATCAGAGAACGGCTCTTAAGGCTTTTGTTGGTTATTTACATTAGACTATAAACTTGGTTGGTTGGTTATTTACATTAGACTATAAACGTGAGAACTGTTCATATTGTGCTTGCATTACACTGGTTCACATCATTAGCTATTGCCTGTCTTATGTTTCACGATTTGTACTTACCTCAGTGACACTTTGTCGAGCTCTGTTCTCAGTTGTTGGCCTCGACAATTTAGTAGCTGGGGGAGCAGTGGGTGTTCGGGGTTGGGGACGCAATTTCGACGGAGTCGGTTCCCTGTTCCGTTTATGTGCGACAGGCGCCTTCGCACTCACTGATGTTTCTGATGATTGTTCAGAAAGCGGTTCCTCTTCTGCTTTTTGCCATCCTCTAAAATTTGCCAGAGCATCTTCGAGTCTGCCGATCAAGCGAACGCACCGACTGCATATCCGACATGATCTTACCTGAACTTCTGTAAGTCGTTCGTCTATACTTTTTTTGGTTGGCTTCTTTGTTAAAAATAATGTTGCCTTTTATCCGCACATTTTCATGGCACAGACGGCATTGATCATTTACCGACATTGCACTGATTGCACTGCTGCTATATCCAAGATGTCGGCTGTTCTGTTTTGTTTTTTCCTGCGTCGCTCTCATCAGCGTCACGGGTTGGCTTCGGTGTGAGTGGTTGAAATAGCACGTCGATAAAGATGACAGACAAGTGGCTTATCCAATCATATGCAAGGATTTTTGATAAGGCCCAGCCTTCTGAAACGCCATTTCAATGGATCGGTTCCAGATGGATGAGTGAAGCTAGGCGGAGCGAAATTCATCTGGCTAGGGCCAGGTTAGGTATAATGCCCTTTTCACAAGATGTAAAATAAGTCTGATGTCCCCAGTGTGTGTGTGAGAAGTTTTAGCTCAAAACACCCCACAGATATTTGTATATAGCATGTTAAAATTGTCACTTTTTGAGGCTGAGCAAAAACGCACCGTTTTTGTGTGTGTCCCTTTAAATGCAAATGAGCTGCTGCTCCCGGCACAGGGGGCGGAGCTTCAAGAGCTTGTGTCCTCACACAGACACGCACTGAAAATTTTAAAAACTTAATTTTTTAAAACCGGAGTCAGACAAAGATGGAGAGACTCAAGAAGAAGAGACAACATGTAGAAGCAACAGGACATTTCTGAATGGTTAGTTGATGAATTTCTGTAGCTTATGTGTAGTTATCTTATAGTCATTGATTAGCATATTCTGTCATGATAATCTATTAATCGCGTTTCCGGGGGCGGGGTTTATGCAAATTCAAGGGTTGGTGATGTCACTAACCCGGGAGGAAGCTCGTGTAGTTCTACCAGCCGTTTGTTGTAGTCCTAAAAAAACGATTTCTTTAAAAGCAAATATCTTTGAACTTTGAGCGCTGTAACTTTGCAGATGTTGTTTATGCTCAAACAGCAACATTACACACTAACTACAGTTAGAAAAGTGAAATCATAATCAACCACCCCTTTAAAAGAATTAAAAGTAACATTACGCTGTTGGAGAGTGTTGTTATAATACCAGTGTTCAGTGGATTAAATCATTTACTAGATTAACGATCCATCAATCAACAAATTAAACTCCCTCATACTGTCAGAAATTACTAAAGCGTCATTCGATTTGACAAATAATCAATTTTCTTGTTCCTAATAGTCAACATAATGCAGGGGAAACCGTAAAATGAACTGCAGAAGTGCTAAACTTGCATCATAAAATTACTACACATGAACTTTTCTTTTCCATGCCTCGTTTTATTTTACAGGTGAAACTCGAAAAATTTGAATATCGTACAAAAGTTCATTTATTTCAGTAATTCAACTTAAAAGGTGAAACTAATGTATTATACACTCATTACATGCAAAGTGAGATATTTCAAGCCTTTATTTGTTATAATTTTGATGATTATGGCTTACAGATATGAAAACTCATGAGACGTGAGCTCCGCTGCCAGTCCCTCTGATTGGTTGTCGCTCGCGAAATCCGCTTCTCATTTGCATAAAGTTGAAATTAATGAACTTTCGTCTCGCGTCGCTTGACACGCCCACATTCTGTCGCCAACGGTAACTGTCACTCATGTCGCCGGAAGTCGCCAGCGCTCCATAGAAATGAATGGGATCATGTGGCTGTCGCTGGCGGTGTGAACGCTTGAGTCTGAATGCTTAGCAGAAACAATATCTTCATCTCTTACATCTGGCGTGTGGCCGAACGGTTGCTAAGGTCTTCTGAGTGGGTTTTAGCACGTTGCTAGGTGGTTTTTTACTGGTCCGAGTCACAAGAGTCCACCTTCAACTCTCTCTGATGTTCTGGAGTCGAGATAAGATTAGACTGAGAGTCGAGTAAGAACTGCTTTAAAGCGAGATTATAGAGCTGTACAAACGACTGTGAAGCATTCAGGAGACGTTAGTAAAAGTCTCATTACTTTCTAGAAGAAATATAAAAAAATATAAAAAAGTTTTTTTTTTTCTAATCTTATTGTAGGCCTGTTTATTAATATTTTGAATTAGCTTCCATTTTTATTATTTCAGTGTTCAGTAATTTTGTTATATGCCTTTTTCTTATTTAGTTATTTTCAATTTTAGAACTTCAACTTAAAATTTACATCAGTCAAAGTTTTTTAAGTTCTTTAAGTTTTTCTTTAAATGTTTAAGTTTTTCATTTAATATTTACATTTACTTTTTATAATAAGCTTTCATTTCTGTTCATTTTAATTTTAATTTAAGATTTAGTCATTTTGGTATGTGCTTTTGTCTTATTTATTTATTTATTTTTAATTCTTATTTAGCTTAAATTTGTTTAGTTATTTTTCTTCTAGAACTTCAACTTAAAATTCTAATTCTTTATAAGATTTTTTTTTTTTTCATACCATTTAAAGGTAGATTGGTCTAATTAATTACGATAAGTAAGTCTGACTAACCGCTAGTTGGTTAGACGAGTTAAGACTCTGGATGGCTATGTTTATGCAACTGTCCCGTGGTTACATAATCATACTTGTTTGCTACTTACAATTAGCTTTGATTGAATAAATACTTCAGACATAGTCAACAAGAGATTACCAGTTGACTAGATGGCCTGAATGAACCCTGCAGCCTCTGTCACATTGATCACATATTGAAATATGAAGCATGTTGATCATAATCCTGCAGTTAAATGACGAGAGTCAGAAGACTCGACGTCTAAGATGAGATTCAGTCTTATTTTGGGTTGGTCTCATTTCATTAGAATAGCAATTAGGACAGAGCTGGCACTCGATGAGTTGACCCGCAGAACGCAGATGTAGGACGCAGACAGAAATAGACAAGACTTCTCCTGATGTGCTTCGTCATGGTCCAAAACACAGAGAACCTAAACACTCCTCCTGAGTTTAAAACACTTCACAAACCACTGTTAATGGAGTTTCAGAGGTCACCTACACTGCAAAATATTCATCAAAATCAAGTGAGCTTAAAACAAGACAATATATTGGCCAATAGGGTCAAGAAAATAATCTTAATTCAAGGGGGAAACTAGTTTATTATTCTGACTCCACTGGCAAATGTGTCTTGATTTAAGGATGTTTATAATAATAATAATAATTCGTTACATTTATATAGCGCTTTTCTCGGCACTCAAAGCGCGTTTAGATATTTGTACTGGAAAACCAGACAAAAATACTGAGGAAGAAAAAAATTTCATAGATTTATAAAAAAAAAAAATCAAGTGATTTGTATATAAACGTGTAATAATAACATTCTAATAATACATTTTTATTGACATAAATATATTTTTATTCCAATTATTTTTTTGAAATATAAACGTTGTTTCGTAAACACTTCTTTTCATAACGAATTTATTCAAACATATATTAAATATTGAAGATCAGGTTAAGGAAAAAATATGCATATATATTTACCAAAATGCACCAGATTAAATTTGTCTAGCTAACTAATGAGTTTATGCAAAATAAACATTATGTGCAATTATTGTTCACAAGCCATATTATCGTATTATTAAAAAAAAAGATTAAAAAAAGATGCTGTTTGCGAATGTACGCTGGAACGATGGTTTCGGGAAACACCGACTCGTTGAACTGATGATAACGACGGAACTTGCGACCACAGTTGTCTAACGATGCTTTCGGGGAAACACACCCCAGATGTATAATCAAAAGCACCTTGTTAGCGATCAAACACGATATAGTCAGGCCGATAAGCTTGCGCTCCAGGAGAGTTAAGGTTATGCCGACAGCTGGACGGGAAGATCGGGATTCGGGACGTCTGCCAAACACGAGCGCTAGCGTTTCCGTCGCCGGCGGCTCTCCAGCTCGAGTGATGGAGCGAGTGAGAGAGAGACGGCATGAAAATGACAGCCGATAAAATGGAGGGCTCTGGATGCCAACCTGAGGCTGTTGGTCATCTAATCTCTCAGCCACTCTCTTTAACCGGGGGAAAACACACACGAGTTCACCGCTTCTCTTCACAGCCGGGCAAAACAGTGTACGTCACAACAGTTTCTGCTTTACACACACATGTATTGATTCCAGCGCTGAGAAGCTTTTCAAACTCAATCTAAAGCAGTTCAGCTGAAGTCAAATTGAAGCTTTTAAGGGGCTGGTATGTTTTATATATGTAATATCCAATTATGATATTTATAATTTAGGATTCTGAATCAGAGCTGGATTTTTCAAGCACGTAAACACGGGCAGGTTTTGAACCTCCAGTACAGGGACAGCTCGGGTTGCCGACTTCAGAAAAGAAAAAAAACGGGACAATCGTGGTTCTTTACAGGAAAATAATGGACACTCAAAATATCTGTACTCTATCACACAGTACAGGTGAAACTCGAGAAATTTGAATATGGTGCAAAAGTTCATTTATTTCAGTAATTCAACTTAAAAGGTGAAACTAATATATAGACTCATTACATGCAAAGTGAGATATTTCAAGGCTTTATTTGTTATAATTTTGATGATTATGGCTTACAGCTTATAAAAACTTTTTACAATATTCTAATTTTGACTTTGGGGTTTTCATAAGATAAGCCATAATGATCAAAATTATAACAAATAAAGCCTTGAAATACCTCACTTAGCATGTAATGAGTCTATATATTAGTTTCACCTTTTAAGTTGAATTACTGAAATAAATGAACTTTTGCACCATATTCAAATTTCTCGAGTTTCACCTGTAAATGTAATTTCAGGTTCGTATGTGTTTAAAAGGTTCTCAGACAAAAACACATTTGTTTTGCTTAAACTACTTATGTAGCCTACAATTGAATTCTAAAACGAATTTTAAGGTCACACAAAAAAAGTCACATTACACACAAACCATAGTTCAAAATAATAGCATTGATCTGAAATAGAAAGCTTTTGTAACATTATACACTACATTTGAAAGAAATTAAAGAAAGGAATAGCCAACTTTTATTCAGCAAAGACGCATTAAAGTAATCAAAAGTGACAGTAAGGACATTTATAATGTTACAAAAGCTTTCTATTTCAGATAAATCTCCTTTGAAACTTCTGTTCATCAAAGAATCCTGACTACTAATGTTTCTTGAGCAGCAAATCACGTCAGCATATGATTCCCTCAGGAGGATTTCATGTGTTCTGGCGTGGCTGATATTGGACTCATGAATAATAATCACGTTGTTTGAATTCACCAAAACTGGTTTGCCGAAATCTAAACCCGGACGGACAGTGAAAGGGATTTTCCGTTAGCGCAAGTCCGGATCGAACCGGGAGCGACGACAGCAGAGGATTCTGTTCGCAAATCAAACAATGATTTGTCCCAAAAGAATAATTAATTCTCAATGTAGAGTTTGTTATTGGTATGGTGTGATGCGCGTGAGGGAGCGCTGTGATTGGATGATGACGGTGTCGTGATCATAGATATCCATAATAAAGGCTAGATGTCTTACGGCGGAGTCTCTATCGTCATCACCGGCGGCCATCTTCTCACAGGCAAGCTTTCTGGTGGGCTCTGATGTAAGATGAGTGATCAGCACGAACACAAATACTCTTATCTCGTTGAAATCTTGACGGATTTACAAACGGTTTGGTTTCTTACAAACGTTATTAAAGTGGCTATAATTCTGGATGATTATTTATTGATACACTTATTATTCATAAGTGTGCAGTGTCATAACTACATCTCTGATGTTTATAACAAACCAAACCGTTTGAAAATCGGTAGAAAATTGAGCAAGTTATGGTTATTTAAAAAGTACATGCACCATTAAAACACAATGTTATGAGTGAGCGAGCTGCCTGTGGCAAGATGGCCGCCAGTGCGGACGAGACATCTAGCCTTTATTATGGATATCTATGGTCGTGATCATTCTCAAGTGTCGTAATAAACGGTCAATAAACAGAACAAGGGAGGCGTAATACACGTACGGGACAAATACATCAGGCCCAATATGCGGCTAATACGGGACACTTGGCAACCCTAGTGACAGCATTACATTTTTTAATAATAAATAATAATAATAATTCATTACATTTATATAGCGCTTTTCTAGGCACTCAAAGCGCTTCACATAGAAGGGGGGATCTCCTCAACCACAACCAATGTGCAGCATCCACTTGGATGATGCGACGGCAGCCATATTGCGCCAGAACGCCCACCACACACCAGCTTACTGGTGGAGAGGAGACAGAGTGATAAAGCCAATTAGTATATAGGGATGATTAGGTGGCCACGATGGACAGAGGCCACTGGGCAAATTTGGCCAGGATGCCGGGGTTACACCCCTACTCTTTCGAAAGACATCCTGGGATTTTTAATGACCACAGAGAGTCAGGGCCTCGGTTTAACGTCTCATCCGAAGGACGGAATCATGTCATGTAAATCTTTATCTGTGAATGCTCTCACTTTAATTGAGATTCCAACACTATGCAATCAGTCATAAATCATCTGCAGCATTTACCTTTTTTGAATCAAATGTTTTTCTATTCTTCCAGATAATTACTTCAAAGTGGAAGGAGCCAAAGACGCCTTAATATGTGGGAATGCAAGTGATGCTGGGTAAGTGTAATGTGCTCATGTATCTAATGTGCTTTGACTGAATTGCATGAGACACTCGAGGTTGTGGCACAGTTATTTTACCGTGGTATTTTACTTAATTAACGATGGTTGTTGTTAATTAGTTTTAATTAGTCCTTCTGATGTTCATTCATGTTTATTTGGTGCTATAATTAGTAGTAAAGAGGAAGAGATGATCGGTTCACGAGCCGCTACAGATTGTGCGAGTTTACTAAGACAGTGATGTTAAAACTGCATATTCGGCATACATATGACTGATGATGCGTACTATATATACTGGCGAACAAATGAACCCAGAATATGATTGTAAAAAATGTAAAGTTTGACCGTTTTCCCATTGAAAACCATTATAGAAAATGCTTAACGTGCATTATTCACATTCTGGGGTAACTCTTTACAATAAGGTTTATTAGTTAATGTATTAACTAACATAAACTAACACTAGTTAATGCACTGTTAACTAACATGAATTGCTCAATGTTAACAAATACAACCTTTCATTTTAATAACGTATTAGTAAATGTTGAAATGAATATTAACTAATATTAATAAATGCTAAAGAAGTATTGTTCATTCTAAGTTCATGTTAACTCATGAACCTTATTGTAAAGTGTTACCGCATCATCTGTTAGGTGTATACTGAATTTAATCTTTTATTATCACGTTCTTAATATATTAAGATTACGGTTTAGAAGTTCAGCTGGTTTTGTTGATGCTGTTTATGAATCACAAGTGGCCAAAACTTGCAGTTCGTTCACATATCTTCGTTTTCCTTCTTTTGAGAGGTGATCTAAATGGTTTGTGGTTTGAAACAGATGGAAGATAGTAAACTATGAGTGGAATGTTTGGTCTTCATTACTGTATTTCAAACGTGGCTCAGCCAATCAGAATTCAGGGGCGGAGCTATCCGTGTTCTTAAAGTGACATTAAAGGACAATTCGCCTTTGGCTAAGCCACACCCTAGAATGTAGATTGACCAATCACAGCGCAGCCAAGAACGAGCTCCCACAGAGGTCCGACACTTTTTCACAGCGCTCCATTGACTTTAACACAGGCGTCTCATATTTTTGGTCTCGGCAGGCTATTATTACCGTCGTAGTTTTATGAAAAATATGGTTAAACGTTGTGCCTGGGGCATTTGTAACACAGATACGCGTTTCCCAGAGAGGTTGGAGGGGGGTGTGGGTGTTTTTTCCCTTCCCAAAACCGAAGTCAAATCCTGACAAGTGTCGTCTAGCACACGCTGCTAATAAACACAACGTTATACTCGCGTAGTCCGTTTGCTTTGTAATAACGATTATAGAAGTGAATAGAGACCTACCCAGCTTTGCCTGAACAGATATTGTGAGTCCCAGCCTCCGTCTCCATTAGTAGGATATGCGGTGGGTCATTTTTTGACTGTGACCGGTAACGTTATGCTTTTGCCTCTATTTGGATGCCTTGTTGTCCCTTGCGTTTCCCCTGTATGTCGTGAATATAGCCTTCGAACGTATATTGCAGCCCCTTTTGCCTACTTCTATCGGACACTTTATTTGCTGCTTTATAAAAGTTTGATAAAATGTCAGCAGGAAGAGCCGTCACAGCATAAGCCATGTTGATACCAGAGCCCAGATGAAGTTTGTTTGTCGGACGTAGCAACAGTAACTAAGGGGGGCGGGGCTTAGCCAAAGGCGAATTCCGCCGCAAAATGAACCTTTGGTCTAATAACACACGGGTACCGAGTCGACCGTTCTCTGGGATGTGTTTTCATGATAATCGAATGTACCCAGTTTTAGCTCGAACCACAGACTAGCTTATAACGCTAGTATATAGGGCATAGAGCAAGTACAAATAAAAATCGCTAGTTTATACCACTAACAAGGCTCAAAATAGCCCCACACTAACACGCTAGCATAATGAGGGTCCCTACATGCAAACCGAAACATTGAGATCTTTGTAAGTGTACGGACAGTTTAATAAGAAGATACTTTATAAAGACAGTACACTTCGCGTATACAGGCAGGAGCCATCTTTGGAAAACAGCCTCGACCAGTCGAACCACGATTTGTACTTACTCTATGCCCTGTATACTAGCGTTATATATAAGCTAATCTGTGGTTCGAGCTAAAACTGGGTACATTCGATTATCATGGAAACACATCCCAGAGAACGGTCGACTCGGTACCCGTGTGTTATTAGACCAAAGGTTCATTTTGCGCGGAGTTGTTCTTTAACACTTTTGAATGTCCGAACTACATTTGGAAAAGTCAGCTTATGTGTAACAGCTGCTATAAAAGGGCATACCGGATCTAAGAGGCAGTCAGTGTCGAGTCTGACTAAAGTAAATATAGTTGTGTCTCTGAAGTGTCTGACTCAGCAGAACTGCATGTACATGTACAGTCTGAGTCAGTGGCCTTGATTAACTCGCATTCAGACGCCAATGAAGCCTTGAATCAAGAGGAAGGTGTTTGTGTGAACCGGGCCCGAACTGCTTTTTCATGATATTTCAAATTAACCCTTCAGTCGGAAATACTGGGTAACCTAGGATTTTGATTTTTTTTTAAATGTTGTGACAATTTCTTATTTATGGTCATTAATGTCTGCATAGTTTAGACTCTTGGAGATGTTGTGGAGTGCAAGTACAACATTTCTGATGATTTTGATGTTCGCCGGTCAATTTGAGCCGCAATTTAATGGTTAACCGCAGCTGCACAGATTCAAAAAGTGAAAAATTGTATGCATTTTTTAAGTCAGTTTCTCAACTACTCTCAGAGGGTGTTTACGTTTACATTTATGCATTTGGCAGATACTTTTATCCCCAAAAAATGTACATTGTGTTGAAGGCGTACACTTTTATCAGTTCAAGAATATTCATTTCTCTGGGAATCGAACTCATGATTGTGGCGTTACTTCAGGAAAGCACACAAAAATAAATAAAAAAATGTAACAAATAAAACAAAATCTAAATAGTTTAAAAAAATACGGTTATAATATTTTTTTTTAACATATGGTTAAAAAATAGTCAAAATAATTTTATCTCATGTTTACGTTTGCTGTAAGGTGTGAGAAGTATTAATAATTAAAGGTTTACTGTAGTTTTTACCTGATTTTTCGTGAATTGTGAATTTAATCCTCGACATAAAAATCGTACCCAGAATTTGAACATAATACAAGGATGCTGAAAAAAAAGGGTTTATCACTCAGTAATTGCTGGTAAATTTCACAAACAATCACAAAGAAACAGCAACTGAATTAAATTGAACGTAGTAGAACGACTGAAATAGTACAGGTGAAACTCGAAAAATTAGAGTATCGTGCAAAAGTTCATTTATTTCAGTAATTCAACTTAAAAGGTGAAACTAATATATTATATAGACTCATTACATGCAAAGTGAGATATTGCAAGCCTTTATTTGTTATAATTTTAATGATTATGGCTTACAGCTTATGAAAACTTTTCACAATATTCTAATTTTGAATTTGGGGTTTTCATAAACTGTAAGCCAAACAGCTGTATCATCAAAATTATAACAAATAAAGGCTTGAAATATCTCACTTTACATGTAATGAGTCTATATAATATATTAGTTTCACCTTTTAAGTTGAATTACTGAAATAAATGAACTTTTGCACGATATTCTAATTTTTTTAGTTTCACCTGTATTGTAAAACACTCTAATAATTTTTATTGTGTAGTTAAAATGAAATGTATAAAGCAAGAATCTGTATATCCTTCTACACAGTCCTGAATAAATATAATAATCCCGCTATGATGGACACCTTGCTAGTGTGAATAGCTGAGAGGAATGTCAGCGCATATGTTTGCTAATTGTATATGAGTGTGTGAGTGTGTATGAGTGTGTATGGCAGCTGGCCGTACATCACCGCATCAAAGCGTCTTCTCTTGAGGCATTTGTACAGTATGTGCTCACGGTCATATCTCTACTTACATAAACTCCCCCCATGATGATAAACATCGTGCCGTCTTTGGTCTCTTGCCTGTTTTTGAAGAAAATTAGTCTTTGTCTGTTCAAAACTCACCAATATTGGGGGTATGTGGGTTGATATTTGACTTTTTTTTAGCAAGTAAAAGGCCTTTTAGTATAATTATACAAACGTCCAGCTGGGAAATTAGATTTTTATCAAGTAAACATAATAATAACTTTGATATTGTTAGTAATATTTCAACTGGACTGAAGCATCTTTGGTTTACTTGATTATCTGAAAAAAGTCTGAAATATGATCATCAGGAGTTCATCTGTCAATCATTATTGTGTTAAAAGTTTTAAAACTACGGAGATTTGATAATAAACGAAGCATTTAAATTAGGGCTGTCAAATGATTAATCACGATTAATCACATCCAAAATAAACGTTTTTTTTACATAATATATGTGGGTGCACTGTGTATAATTATTTTGTATATAAATACACACACATGCATGTATATTTAAGAAAAAAACATTATTTATATATAAAATATTTATATTTATATATAATATAATTTATATATAAATCTATATACAGTATATACATGAAAATATTTCTTAAATATATACAAGCATGTGTGTGTATTTATATATATAAAATAATTATACACAGTGCACCCACATATATTATGTAAAAAAACTTTTATTTTGGATGTGATTAATCACGATTAATCATTTGACAGCCCTAATTTAAATATCGTCTTACTAAGACATTATTGGCAGTGACGACTGATATTTAAATTATTTTATGTCAGTTATAAAGATCTCATTGATTTACAGAATTTCATCTTTTTGTTAATATAAATATCAGCATCTGCACCAAATTGCATATTTTTGCTCAGTTTGAGCCTCTGAATAAAACTGAGCTGTTTTTCCTCCATATTCACACTATATGAGCCATAAAAGCTTGACGAAATATAACACAAAACATTAAAAGCATGCAATTGTGTTTTGATTTTTTTTTTAAAGTTCAATAAACTATTCCATTAAATTTTTTTTTAATATGTCAGACTTTAAAGGGCTAAACACCACTAATAATAATAATAAAAAAATAAAAAAATAGCATAAAAATATGATTTAAAACTGCTATTGTTTTTTTCCATTTAACTTAGAGAGATAGTAGTCAGCAAGAATAAAAAGAAAACAATAGCCAGACTTTAATGGACCCTAAAGTCATTATAAAGTCACTGAATCGGATCCGTCTAGGATTTCACTTTCTGCGGGATTCGATGTTTCGAGACTCTGCAACATGTTCTGTCTAAGCGTCTGGAAAGTCAGTCCTCTGTCGCCGGCATCTGCACTCGTTCCAAGAGAAACAAATGGATAAAACATTATCTTAAAAGCGAGTGCTAATCGATAACATGATATTTCGAAATCCAGGGCATTTTTGCAGTGGAACATGTTGAGGATGTTCTGGAAAGTGTTGTCCTCTTCGAGTGACTGGGCGTCGGATGTGAAGGGCTCGCCGCCTAATGGGCCGCTGGTGTGAGTTACGACGTGGCCTGTAGATGTTGATCGTAACATCTGGCCGAAGCCACAAACAGACAAAGGACAAACCCGTCTGTCTCCCGCAGTGATAAAGGCCTCGGACAAACGCGTGTCCACCTCTGATAAAAGCCCTTGGAAACGGAGAAGTGTTTGTCTAGGTGTAATACACGCCTGTTACACAGATTGCGGTTTATTACGAGAGTCAAAAACAGAAGATTCATCAGCGTTCAGAAGCTCGGTCAAGCTAGTTACTTGTAAAGAGTTAAACTAATCATTTACGAGAAGCAGTTACTTGCAAAAATTTGCTTATTACATTAACCCTTCACCCCACACCCAAATCATTCCCAAAATCTGCTCATAAGTCATTCTGAATAAACACATAACCAACATATATTTAGAAAGCCAACACTTGAGAGTTTACAGTTCAAGACTTAGAATGAATGACTGTTATTAATATGGGGATATATAAGCTCAAATGTATAAAAAATATTATGTGAATGTAGTGTAACAGCTTATAACCACTATTAAACCGAAGCCACAAGTGTGGTCATGCTTCATTTCAGATCTGAGGATGATATCTCGAAAACTGTACATTTTATCAAATGTTTTCTACGATCATGTCGGGTGAGTTTTTAGAGAAAGCTGATAAGATGCTAATAAAATCTGCTCTTTACACACACATTTGCAGTGTATTGTGTAACGTCTGGCGAGGAGAACTGCTCGATTCATGTTCTGTTGTTCTCACTCAACGAACCTTTCACTCTTCTGCCGTCAACGAGACTTAATCTTCATTATCGTTATTCTTTTGTTTGTTTCAGCCATTATTAGCTTTTATTCTGGCTTTATATGGCTTGCCTATAAACACCACATTCATCTCACTATACATTAATCCACCGATTATCTGAAGTCTTTCTAGAAAACAAACAAACAAAAGTATATACTTGGGACTAAATACAACCAATATATAGTTTTTTACTAAGTATTTTTTTTCTCCAGTACATGTATTTAAAAATTCAAGATAAATTAAAAAATCTTAAATCAAATCTTAAATCTCCTTTAATACATTTAGTGGCTTAAGATATTAACTAAGTCTTGTTTTCTGAAAAAAAATTCAAAATTAAGTGAGTTTAAGCTTAAAACAAGAAAAAAAAATATCAAAAGTTAAATTCAAAGGAAAACGAGTTTAATTTGGGCAGATATTTGTTATTGTTTTAAGCAAAAAGTTGCTTTATTTTTGATAGTTTTTCCCCCCAGACTTAATATCTCAAGTAATTTTGCTGGATTTGACTTAAGAATGGAGAGATATTGGTACTGGAAAATAAGACAAAAATACTTATTAGAAAATGTGCAGCTGTTCACGAAAGAAGACGTTACAGTTGCAATTGATCCGTGTGGGGAAGTATTGATTCAAGTTCAAGTTCATTTTATTTATAAAGCACATTTTTACAACAAAGTGCTTTACAGGACAGCAGAAATTAAAACAAAATAGTACCTACATAACAACACAAATGAAAACAGAAGTGACAAAGCAGTATCAGACTCAAATATAAAATACACTGTAAAAAGTGATCAGTTGACTTAACTTAAAAAAAGTGAGGAAACCCATTGCCTTAAAATTATTAAGTAAATAAATGTCATACATAAATGAAAAAATTAAGTTATGTCGAATTGTAAAGTTCACATAACTTAATTATTTAAATTACGCATGAAGTTTATTACTTAAAAATGTTAAGATAGAGGGTTTCTTCACTTTTTTAAGTTAGGTCAATTGATCACTTTTTAGTGTAGTAAAACAGAAGTGACAAAGCAGTATCAGACTCAAATATAAAATAGTAAAACAGAAGTGACAAAACAGTATCGGACTCAAATATAAAATAGTAATACAGGAGTAGCAAAACAGTATCAGACTCAAATATAAAATGGAAAGAATAATGAGTGGTAAAAACAGTATCAGACTCAATGGAAAATAGTAAAACCAACCAGTTTTGATTTAAAAATTCAGTTTTTGAACTGGCTCATCTACATAAACCATCTGAACGAACTGAAATCACATACTACTGTATATAGTAGGGACTACATTTGGTTTCAAACTTATGTTGCGACCGTTCTGCATATACGAATGTGTGTGGTATGAATGAAATCCATAGTAGATAGTAAAGTGTCCATCATATGCACACTTCAGCGGGTAGTAGGTCATCCGGGGACTTTCGGTCTACTCTTTTATGAGTGCTGTGAATTTGGACATGCTATTCGACTCACATATTGTTTTTTGCCTACTATATAATAGGGATATTCGGACACAGATTTGAACATCAGCACAAACATGTGACACACAAACTGAGTTTTCTGACACCAAATCTGTTTTGAAAACAACTGAGCGACTTCCACTATCATCTGATAATACATAATATTAGTTTCTATTGTTAGTAATCTAAAACTGATGTAAACGGTCTCAGTCAGTGTTATATAATATGCTCCGCTGTCTGCTAATGGTGGAATATAAATATTTTTGTAGCATCATTGACCTTCATCTGCGCTCACAAACACTGGCCACTCAAACTTGATTTTATCACTCTGTGATTTTCCTCGAACTCCAAACATCTCGATTGAAATGTCGTCTCGTGTGTCGTATTAATTATAGGGTGTTGGTGGATGTGTATTAAAACAAGAGTCTATTAATAAGCTGTGATTAGGCTGTATTTTACCAGCACTATATTTGACCTTAATGATACTTACGGAGAGGTCACTCACATAGAGCTGAAGGTTCACTCAAAATAGCACAGAAATATGCAACCAAATCCAACAGACCAACAGCTTAATGGTTTTTTAATGGTCAGATTTGTTAGTCGACAAAAACGTTAATTTGCAGCATCATCTGCATCTCATTTAACTTACACTTGTGTGTCTCTCTCTCTCTCTCTCTCTCTCTCTCTCTCTCTCTCTCTCTCTCTCTCTCTCTCTCTCTATATATATATATATATATATATATATATATATATATATATAGTTTATTGTAGTATATATATATATTAATAAATAATACAAATATGGCCTATATACACTAATGTTTGAGAGAAGCACATGTGTTTTTGCTCTGAAACAGACGATGTTGTTATCAATATGATTAATATCTCCACGTGTAGGTCGAAGAGCACATGGCTTTATTCGAAGCTGCTGTTCTTCATGTCAGTGAGTTTGTTTCTCTTGTTCGTTTATTTCCCTCGGGGATCAATTAAGTCAATTAATCCAGCGGTCTTATTTTAGCCATTGTTAGTGTGCCGCACAGCTCTCTGGTCACCTTGTGAACCTGGATGGAAACCTGAGTTGAAGGCTGACGGCGTTTTAAAAGCGCTCACCTCGTTTCACCTCGTCTCTCTCGCTCTGTTGAAGTGTGTGAGTTCTGCACTCGCTCTCTCTGTGAGAAGAGAACTGGGTTTCTGATGACCTCCCTCCTCCTCCTCCTATAGGCTCGGGACAATTTGGCGAAAGAAAAGTTTGGAAAAACAGGGAATTTTCTTAATTGGTCCTCCTGGTATCTGCCAGGGCGGGATGATATTGCAAAAAACATTATATATCAATATTTTCAGCCTTATGACAATATTAAAAAAAGAAAAATATATATATATTTGATAATGCTCTTAAAATGCATTTTTTGTCAACCATTAACATTTACAGTGTCTCTAGGAAGTCAAATAAGGAGAACATTCAAATCATTATGATATTATCAGTTTTGTTTTGTTTTATATTTCCAGCAATATCATCATGAAAAAAACTCATGTGTAATTTTTTATATCGTTCTATATCATTCTATCATTCTTCTATCAATATCCAAAAGGCAAACAACTAAAAATTAAATATAAATAAATAAATAATAATATTAAAATATTATATTATTAATCATAATATAATGAAATATATATATATATATATATATTAATATTATATATTATATAATACTATATATTATAATATTAATCATAATATATTATAATATAATGAAATATATGAAAAAAATGACACATTTTTTTATTATTTATTTATTTATTTATTTATATGTTTATCTATATTGCTGATAAACATCTCCAGATATCGCCCAATACACAATAAGTAATTTAAATCAGAAAACAGTTTATTCAGAGATAATCATCATGTCAAATCTTTTCCAAAAGTCCAACTGTGGCTTTTTTCCTCCTGGCATCAACCAACCACAAGCCCTGATCATCTATATCACTTTCCCCAAACATCTCAGCATCATCTTTATACAATAAAGCATCAGTGTCTCGTCATCCCAGGTCTCCTTGTCTCTTTGTTACTGTATTCTGTTATAGTGATACATTTAATCTTGCCCGTGTCAATCCGGTTGATCAGATCCGCCACATGATCCCGGCAGAAGCATTCAGAGATCAGAATCCCAAAGGAAGTAACCTTGAGTACATCTTGGCTCATAACAACATAACAGTTATTCAAACAGGGCAGTGATACAGAAACAACACACAGGTCTTCATATTGGTTTACACACACGGCACCAACAGAAATGCCCAAAGTCCATCAGCTCCGGCCACGTCTTTCTCGGGACCCTAACAGGGCAGAGGGACTCTCTAACGCCCGAAATAGACCATGTTAAAATGTTTTGTGTCCCGGCAATGCGATCCCAGCTGCCAGTGTGGTGAGAGGGGCTTCTTTGACAAATTCTCCAAGTGACTCCGTGCTGGAACTCAATGACAGCAGCAGAACGACTACAGCAATATAGATGATCAGCGATGGAGTCGATTACAGTAATATAGATGATCAGAGATGGAGTAGATTACAGTAATATAGATGATCAGCGATGGACCCGATTACAGTAATATAGATGATCAGCGATGGAGCCGATTACAGTAATATAGATGATCAGCGATGGAGCCGATTACAGTAATAAAGATGATCAGCGATGGAGCCGATTACAGTAATATAGATGATCAGTGGTGGAGTCGATTACAGTAATATAGATGTTCAGTGATGGAGTCGATTACAGTAATATAGATGATCAGCGATGGAGTCGATTACAGTAATATAGATGATCAGTGGTGGAGTCGATTACAGTAATATAGATGATCAGCGATGGAGTCGATTACAGTAATATAGATGATCAGTGGTGGAGTCGATTACAGTAATATAGATGATCAGCGATGGAGCCGATTACAGTAATATAGATGATCAGCGATGGAGTCGATTACAGTAATATAGATGATCAGCGATGGAGTCGATTACAGTATTATAGATGATCAGCGATGGAGTCGATTACAGTAATATAGATGATCAGTGATGAACCGATTACAGTAATATAGATGATCAGCGATGGAGTCGATTACAGTAATATAGATGATCAGTGATGGAGACGATTACAGTAATATAGATGATCAGCGATGGAGTCGATTACAGTAATATAGATGATCAGCGGTGGAGTCGATTACAGTAATATAGATGATCAGCGATGGAGTCGATTACAGTAATATAGATGATCAGTGGTGGAGTCGATTACAGTAATATAGATGATCAGTGATGAACCGATTACAGTAATATAGATGATCAGCGATGGAGTCGATTACAGTAATATAGATGATCAGTGATGGAGTCGATTACAGTAATATAGATGATCAGCGATGGAGCCGATTACAGTAATATAGATGATCAGCGATGGACCCGATTACAGTAATATAGATGATCAGTGATGGAGTCGATTACAGTAATATAGATGATCAGTGATGGACCCGATTACAGTAATATAGATGATCGGTGATGAAGTCGATTACAGTAATATAGATGATCAGTGATGGAGTCGATTACAGTAATATAGATGATGGAGTCGATTACAGTAATATAGATGATGGAGTCGATTACAGTAATATAGATGATCGGTGATGGAGTCGATTACAGTAATATAGATGATCAGCGATGGAGTCGATTACAGTAGTATAGATGATCAGCGATGGACCCGATTACAGCAAGATAGATGATCAGTGATGGAGCCGATTACAGCAATATAGATGATCAGTGATGGAGCCGATTACAGCAATGATCAGTGATGGAGTCGATTACAGCAATATAGATGATCAGTGATGGAGCCGATTACAGTAATTTAGATGATCAGCGATGGAGCCGATTACAGTAATATAGATGATCAGCGATGGAGCCGATTACAGTAATATAGATGATCAGAGATGGAGCCGATTACAGTAATATAGATGATCAGCGATGGAGCCGATTACAGTAGTAAGATGATCAGCGATGGAGCCGATTACAGTAATATAGATGATCAGCGATGGAGTCGATTACAGTAGTCGATTACAGTAATATAGATGATCAGCGATGGAGCTGATTACAGTAATATAGATGATCAGCGATGGAGTCGATTACAGTAGTCGATTACAGTAATATAGATGATCAGCGATGGAGCTGATTACAGTAATATAGATGATCAGCGATGGAGTCGATTACAGTAGTCGATTACAGTAATATAGATGATCAGCGATGGAGCCGATTACAGTAATATAGATGATTACAGTAATATAGATGATCAGCGATGGAGCCGATTACAGTAATAAAGATGATCAGCGATGGAGCCGATTACAGTAATATAGATGATCAGCGATGGAGTCGATTACAGTAATATAGATGATCAGTGGTGGAGTCGATTACAGTAATATAGATGATCAGTGATGAGCCGATTACAGTAATATAGATGATCAGCGATGGAGTCGATTACAGTAATATAGATGATCAGTGATGGAGTCAATTACAGTAATATAGATGATCAGTGATGGAGTTGATTACAGTAATATAGATGATCAGTGATGGAGTTGATTACAGTAATATAGATGATCAGTGATGGAGTCGATTACAGTAATATAGATGATCAGTGATGGAGTTGATTACAGTAATATAGATGATCAGCGATGGAGTCGATTACAGTAATATAGATGATCAGTGATGGAGTTGATTACAGTAATATAGATGATCAGTGATGGACTTTCACAATTTAACTCATTTATTCCTCAGCTTTTTTTGGAAAACAAGACAAAAATCCTGATTAAATGTTGATTTTAAAACTATGATAAAAAAATAATGATCAAATATTGATAAAAAGAATATTTTAATTATTGATAAAAACAATTATTTATTGTTAATTTTAATCATGATGAAATAATACACAATGAATATTAATGAAAACTTTTTTTTATATTTTTTTATTGTCAATAAAAACTATATAATCAATAACAAAAAAAGGGCGGGGGGAACAAGACACAAATCCTGATTAAATGTTGATTTTAAAACTATAATAAAAAAATAATGACCAAATATTGACAAAAATACTGATTAAATGTTGATTTTAAAACCATGATGAATTTGTGTTGTTTTTAAAACCACAACGAAATAATATTTACTCAATATTTTTTTTTTTTATAACTGAACCATCAGTTGTCTATCACTTATTTTTTTCTGCTGAAGTTTGCTGTAAATAGTAGTGTGTGTCGGAGAGCACGTTCTGGCATCGTGTGCCACACGAGAAAGGAAACCGCGGTTGATATCAGTGTGTCTGGGGTCCGAGGGCCTCTGTCCAAATCGAAATGAAGTGGGGCCCGTCCATTAGCACGTCCTTCAGGGACACGGCGAGGTGTGTGAGTGCGATAGCGCCCGTCACCCGCACCCTCACACTTCCAGCATGCCAGTCTCTGAGAGCCAGTCGCCGCCTGCCCGAAGGGAACGAGACTGGTAAAAGACGGGCACAGACTCGAACCACTGGCGCCACCCGCCTCTCACTACTATTTTCTATGAATATCCGTCACCTTTGGTGCCTATGTTAAAGGTCCCTCTGGACATCACGTCTGAGTTTGAGTTTATAGTCAAGTCACCTTCATTTATATAGCGCTTTTAACAATATAGATTATTTCAAAGCAGCTTTACAGAGATAAAAGGAGATTACAGTAACAGATTGTTTTGGCTTTACAGCAGCTCTAGAATAAAGTCCAGCTAAAGTTAGTTTTGATTGATTCACTTCCGTTGCAAAAATCATTAGTTATTAACTTAGGGTCCGCTTACACGACACCGTTTTAACTGAAAACAGATACTTTTAATGTGTTCTTTTGCATTTAATGTGCTCGAGAATGCTAACTTGGAAATAGGTTCCAAGGTGCAGATGATTTGAATTTTTTTTTTTTATGTTATCATTTCCGTGTAAAATTCAAAAACGTGAATCTGTGAAAACGCTGATGGCATGCATATGCGTATTATGTGTTTAGTCTATAGATATGCGCGTTTGAATATATATGTGCGCAGATGCGTATTCTTTCTTTACAAATTGACCTCACCAAATTACTTTTCTGACCTGCATAATGCAGAATTTAATAACCCTGAAGTAATTATAAACAATTAGATTTCATTAAAGATGACCTGTTATGGTTTTTTCCGTGTTCATCTTTCTTCAGTGTGTAATGTTGCTGTTTGAGCATGAAAAGCTCCAGATCTTCTCTATATCAGTGTCAGTGTTTCTGAACTCCTGAAACGCCTCCATTGTAGTCTTGAGTTTCTCCCGGGAACGAACACGTCACAATATTCCTCATTATAATAATTCATACACAGAATAAAGGGGCGGGGCCTGGTTGAGTCAGTTAGTAGTGTGTTAAACTGGAGGTTATTGTAAAAGGGGCGGGGCATTTCCCAAACACACTCGAAGCGCTCAACCAATCACAACACACTGCTCCAGCCGACCATTCAGAGCACAGTGTGCTTTTCAGAAGGAGGGGCTTCATAGAGACAGGAAGTAAACAGAGCGTTACTGACAGACTGGGAAGAGAGGAGCCGCAACAATGGAGAATATGAGGAGAATAATCAACATTCAAGCAGGAAAACCTGTTCTAGTAGAGCACAAAAACAACATCACTTTGAAATTGAAACATGGCCTCTTTAAGAACTAGTTATTTCTCTTTTCTGCAGCAAATGTCCAGATGGTTTTGAATGTATGAAGACTGGACGAAACCCAAACTACGGCTACACCAGCTTTGACACCTTTGGATGGGCTTTCCTCTCCCTTTTCAGACTCATGACACAAGATTACTGGGAAAACCTCTATCATCATGTCAGTATTCTTCCTGTTCTCTCTCATTACGTGACATTCTGCCGTCAATTGAATGCGGTTTAATGTACAGGTTGTTCAACGTCTGCCATAAGTCCCTGATCTTTCCTCTAATTTACTTAAAGCAATTGAGATGCATTTACACTACCTTTCAAAAGTATTGAAAAGAAAAAAAAAACTTTTATTTAAGGACGCATTAAATTGAGCAAAAGTGGCAGTAAAGACATTTATAATGGTTCAAACGATTTCAAATAAATGCTGTTTTACTCTATTAAAGAATCCTGAAAAATAAAATGTATCATGGTTTCCCCAAAAATATATCACTGAGTGATTTCTGAAGGATCATGTGACACTGAAGACTGGAGTAATGATGCTGAAAATTCAGCTTTGATCACAGGAATAAATTACATTTGAATATATATCGCAGTAAAAGATATTTCTTTTAATGTGTAATAATATTTCTACCATATTACTATATTTTTAATCAAATAAATGCAGCCTTGGTGAGCAGAGGAAACTCTTTCAAAAACATGAAAAACTTCTGAACGGTAGTGAATATGTTAATATATATATACTAATTTTGGCCACAAACCACAAACTTTTGCATGCATTTAGAAATTTTTTTTTTTTATCTATTTTCCTCCATTCACTTTTGGCAGATTTTGGCAATTAAGTTTGTTTTTGGCCAATGCATATTATCTCAAAATGATTGGTTTATCAGCCTGACCAATGCATCTAATTAGGATCTTGTGAAAAGATATTGCACATCTCCAACAACAAATGAAGCGAATGATTGCAGCCACTGTGATTCGATGCCTTTTCTGTGATGCACAGACGCTGCGCTCCGCGGGGAAAGCGTACATGGTGTTTTTTGTGGTGGTGATCTTCCTGGGCTCCTTCTACCTGGTGAATCTGATCCTGGCTGTGGTGGCCATGGCGTACGAGGAGCAGAACCAGGCCACGATCGCAGAAGCCCTGCAGAAAGAGCAGGAGTTTCAGCTCGCCATGGAACAGCTGAAGAAGGAACAGCAGGTACACCATTCACATCAGCTGTTCATTTCTCCATTCACATCCCAAACGAGGGTTCATGAGACGATGGAATGCTAATAATACGCTGATTTCATGCAGCCGCCATTTTGAAATGGCTCCGGTGGGAAGAAAACCGGAAGTGTCGCTTTTAATCATAGGAGAGTCGCGAATGCGATGGCGTATTGTTGTGTTTAATGTAGAAATAAGTTATTCTAAAAATGTACATACATTTCTTTCATACTTTAGACTATATACAGTGAAATTCATTTATAAATATTTTTTTTATTTATATATATATATATAATTCAGAACGTAAAAAAAGAAGCAGGAACGAACTATATACATATCCTATATTGGATATTAACATCCAATAGTGTAAACCGCGGCAGCAGCTTCAGGTTGGTAGTCCAAGGCACTGTTGTCTATCTGTACTTCCGGGGATATTCCCACCGGAGCCTCGCTTTCGATTTCAAAATGGCGGCTGCGTGAAATCAGCGTATTAATTAAATAACATTAAAATAAATAAATGGGGCTGCACAAGCAATCGAAATAATCCAGATATAGCCTGATATCACTTCCCAAGTGTAACTACAAGTGTAACTTGTAGTGTAAAATTATAGTATTATCACATTAATTTTCATTTTACAGTAAAATTGTACTTTACTACAGTATTGCATTTCTGTCTTCATAATTAGAGGTAAAACTACTAGTACAACTACTAATGTTAATAATAACAATTATTAATCTTAATCTTAAATTTGATTGGGTTTCTAAAAGCACCGGTGTGAATGTAGAGTCCATTTTTAAGTCTGGCTATAAAGTAAAATGTTTATTATATCACAGTTCAAATCGCAATATGACAGAATAAGTGCAATATATAATCTGCAGCCCTTTAAAAAAAACACTTATTAATAAAGACTAAATATTCTATCTGTTTACTTGCATGTCATGTGATCATCAACCAACATCAGAGAAACGTGAGCATGAGAATGTTTTTAAATTATTAATATATTTATGTATGTGTTTTTCGTCTAATGCTGGGTTCAGACTACACGATATTTTTGTCTGTTATGATAGTCAGAATATGCTATTTTGACTCCTGCATTCAAGAAACATTTCAGACTACATGTTGCTGAATCTCGACCAATCAGCGCTTGCCGTCTTTAACGACGTGCGTGATGTCATCCAGAAGGCAGAACTTGCGACTGACTTTTGGAAACACGTAAACAAACAATGGCTACCGACGCAGTGTGTTTTGTACTAAATCCCCCACATTTCTCCATATTCGTATATGGAGCGTATTCATATTTCAGCGTTGTATTGCGCATCATTTTACACCCAAAGTGTGTGCGAACAAAACCGCCAAGTAAATTGAGTTCTTTTTCGATGCTTATTGCGCTTAAACAGTCAAATACACATAAAATAATGCAGGTCTTGGCAAGTATTCACGTAAACACAGTCAGTTATGCTTTAAGTAAACGTAAACAGAGAAAGAAAACTCACGTGTATCAGTATATTAGACCCGTGTGTCAGGTCTTAAAGTGACAGCAGCCTAATAAACCTGCTGCTAAAGTATGAGATAATATTACAAATATCTATATGGCAGTTTTTCCCATGGTATCGATGTCAAAATTGTGCTCACTGAGTGGCTAGTAACTTTAGAAAACCGCTAGCCGCCGTAGCTGTTGAGCAAAAAAGTTAATGACGACACCCTACGTCACATGGATCAATTGAATGTAAGTTTTTGGACTGATATTGTGTAGTCTGAACCTGGCGTAAGGGGTTCGGCTGACCAAAAAGTTTGCGAATCCTTGATTTAAGAAATAAGAAATGAATGCTATATTGTGACTATAGCTACAGCTTTTTGTCCGGCGTCTCTCAGGTTGCTCAGAAAGCACAAGAAACCGAGTCCATCTTGACCGCTGACGTGTCGCCGTTCTCCTCGCAAGGCAAAGGGAATCTCGACCGGAGGAAAAGCTCGAGGCCGATGTCAGAAGGGATGACGGGGGACGACAAATCAGCCAAGCTGGACACTATAGAGGGGATGAAGGTAGGTTTGGAATGATAGTTCACACAAGAAATTATAATTCTGTCACCATCATGTTGCTTTCGCCTGTGAAAAAGCCTCAAATTTCTTTCTTTCTTCCTAGCAAACACATTCTTTGCTGGTCCGCACTTTATCCTTGAGGGCCAGACGGGAAAGCCAGGTCAGCATCTTCAACTTCCGGCCGCCGAACAAAGATTCAGAGGTGGATTTCGCCGACGACGAGTTTAGCAATCACGGAGATTCGGACAGTCGAGGCGGATCACTGGCGCTTCCCTGGAGCCGGAGACGGACCAGCGCTCAAAGCACATGCAGTCACAGCTCCCAGTTCTTCTTCCCAAGCCTCAACATCAACGGCAAACTCTTCGTAGCCATGGACCAGAACGGGGTCTCAGGCCAGGGGCCGCTGTCTCCTCTGCAACTGCCCACCTGCACTATGGAGAAGGTCAAAGAGGAAAGCGTAAGTGACTTTAAAGTAACACTATGTAGTTTTTCAACCTAATATATTTCCAAGACCCTTGTGATGGTACATCGACTTACAATAGGTTAAATGACACGTCTGCCATAGCCTGAAGTGGTCTGTATCGCTTTTACTTGCACTATGTAACTTCGGGTTTCGGGTAGTAACCGGAGCACAAAAAGAACTACAAATTCGACTGCTTTACGGCATGCGTCACATCCCCCATAGTCTCGCGTAGTGTTGTCACGATACTAGAATTTCTAACTTTGATACGATACCTTGAAAAATATCGATATTCGATACCATTTTCGATACCACAGAGAAAAAAACTGCCACAATATTAAGGGGGTATTTTTTTGTATTTAAAGCTAAATATAACAAGTTTAGAACATGACAATGAGGTATATTTTACATGAACAAAAATGTCCCGAGTTCTATTTGTTAATATTTTTTGATTGGACCAGAGCTTTCATGATCCTTTGTATTTTTATTACCTACTGTTATCAAAGATTAAAATATACTGTAACAAAAAAGCACTTAACAGTATCAAATTGGAGGATAGAGTGTCAGTAATGTATAATAATAAGATTAAACATTCAATTTTCAGTTAAAGGCATTTCATTATTGAATTCAGAGATGCCATTGTCTAGCTGTTTAGTTTAATTAGTATCTGTGTAATCAAATTGATGATAATCGCTAATGAAGGAAAATTGCAGAATTAAATAATAATTTTTGAATAAAGTTCAATAGGCACAAGCTAATTTACATTTGACCACAACAATATTTACTTGTCTAAGATTCCTCAGTCAAATTATGTTAACTTTAAGAAAACGGTGAAAATACTAGACAACACAGACTCATATCAACAACAATACTAGGCCATCTTGGTTAATGTTTCAGAAAAGTTAAAATGAGAAGAGTTACAGTGTTTCTTTTAGGATTTTTTTAGCAGTGGGGGCAGGTCTGTCCAAATAACACACACTCCTGATGCTGAGCATATATGCTGCTAAATGGTACCCCTGGAGCCTGTTCCTTAAGTCTGTTTTCACCTATAAAATAATTTTAAAAAATGAGTGATGTTAGGGATTATTGAAAGTCAAACAATCTTTTGGGTGCCCGCAGCCCGCTCACAGTGTGAAGCGCGTGTCCGCGTATTCTCCGACATGCCCGCTCGCGGTGTGTTTTTTATGCGTGTGCGCGCTATTCTCCGACATGCCCGATCGCGGTGTTCTTTATCAATCAACCAAAGCCGGTCGCGGGGGCGCCGCCCTCGCAATCTTTCCATTCACTTCACGTTTGCTATTTAACCAGAGCGAATGAAGACGAGTGCGTCACGTGTGGTGTTTGTCAACGCGCCTTTGGAGAGAAGTGAAAGTGACCGCTCGGCTAGTATCGATACTTCGGGAAATTAGTATTGGTACCGTTCAGATATTTCAGTATCGATATTTATCGAAATATCGATATTTTTGACAACACTAGTCTCGCGTAGCCAGACCTTCAGACTGACGGCTGAAGATCTGGAATTCATAGCAGCTTTCTTTGGCCAAGGCCCGCCCATAAGGCCGTTTGACCGACATGTCAAACAACCAATTACAGTTCGTTTCGTTCAGCGTCACGTTTCGGGGCGTGGAAATGTCCCCACAACAACAGACCTGCGTGCAACAAGTCAGTCAGCATAGAAAATCAAAGAAGGAGAAGAAAACTTCAAGAGTCTATGCCGTGAACCTCGCATACTTTTGAGAATCCTACGTTCAGCTGATCTTGATAAATGCTCATTGTCACTCATGTAAACACAACAGTTTTTCTTCCGCAATCACACGTCTGCGCTTTGTTTCCCGGCGGACCGAAAATAAACGCGACACTCGCGCCCCCCGGAAATCCGATAAAATTCAACCAATCAGATGACGACTTCGACATTCCTGAAGTGTTTCCAGTTAAGTGTACCATATGCATCAGACGTTTAGCCAACGTTCCGTGGGCGTGACGTCTGAGGCTGAGACTACTTCCCCCACCACTTCCTCAAATTGTCTGTGGCCATTGCAGACATCCCAAGTCTCCCGGGAGTCTCCCGCATATTGATAGCGTCTCCCTGATGCCCGCAAATTAGTTCAAATCTCCCGGAATCTAGAGCGCGCATGCGAGACAGAACACACTGCGCGCATAACACACAAAGCGCGCACGGCAGAGAGGGAGAGAGCGAGAGACCTTGCGAGTAGGCTTGGGAATCGGTTCCAGGTTCCGGTTTGGAACCGGTTCCAGACTTCCCGATCCATCGGAATCGTACACGTCCACACGTTAACGATTCCACTAACGATTCCGTTCCATCCATTCCCGCGTCGCGGGATGACGTTACAGTATGCGACTGGATTTTTAAATCCCCCAAAAGCGCGATGGCTACGAGACGTAAACGATCGAGAGTGTGGCTTCATTTTAAATGCAGACCGGGGGAAGCAAATCTGGGCGACACAACCCCTTCCGTCATTTCAGCTCCAATGACGGCATCAAAACAATGGAAGCATGGCGAAGCGGCTCTCCACGGCTCTGCTTTCCTTGGCGAAAAAGTTAAGAAACTCGACGCTATAAGCCCTCAGTACCGAGCCGAGCAGTTCGCACGTGACTTTTATGCAGTGTTTCCCACACATAGACTAATTCGCGGCCACGAAATCAACTCCGGCCGCCACATATTGCGTTTCGTTAATTTTTTTATGCTATTTAAAACACGCAGCGTATTCTTTCCGTTGTATTTCCTTTCCCCGCTCTCCCTCCGTCTCTCTATCACTCACGCGTCTCTCTCTCACACACACACACGCACACACACACACACACACTGCGTCTGTCTGAGGCGCCGGACTGGACAAAAGCGAAGCGAACTCCGCGAGCGACACTGGGCGAGAGAGAGACAGAGTGTGACTTTTATTTAAACTTATATAAACTAATATAATTTATTTTACTGGACAGTTTAAAGCTCATAACCATATTTTGTTGGTTCTTGAAGAGTGCAGTGTCATGTGGCATCATGCAGTATTTGTCCTGAAAAGGCTACTCAGTAAATGTCTGTAATTTAAGGTCATTCCTATTTTATTTGTATACATTTTAATCATTAACTTTAAAAGCACACTCTTTTTATGACTAAAATAACAGTAAAGGGTAAAAAAAAAAACGAATTCCCAAAAATTAAAACGGAAAAAATAAAACGGAATTTGGGAAAAAATAAAACTGATTTCATAGGGCCCTAGATATTGCACACTTGGTTTTCATTCTCTAAAACCACTTTAAATTAGACATTCAAAGCCAACAACTCTCAAAGCCACCCTGTAAGTGTTCATCAAATGGTACAGGAATCGATAAGGAATCGCATCGATCAGCAGACTCGACAATGGCATCGATATCGATAATTTCTTAACGATGCCCATCCCTACTTGCGAGTGTGCCTCACGAAAGCTAGTCAACTCCCCCCCCAGTCACCAAGATATACCTCCCTGAAATGACTTCTTGCTGGTTGGGATGTCTGCCATTGTTGATTCCAAAGCCGGTGCTGGATAAACGGCGAGCGTGCGCGTGCGACCGTAGGCTGCGCTAGGCTAAATTATTTACCACAGCGGTAATGGACAATTCCGCTTCCAACCTGTAGGGCGACCGCAGAGGAAAAGTTCCTTGGTGTTGCTTTAAGCTTCTAATCGAAGTGAGCAGGGCTGGTCAAGGTGGAATCCCTGTAAATTGGAAATGGCATGATTGATTTGTAATGAAGCACATGTGCGAGTCGCTCTGCATCTATAGATCAAGTACCGCTGCGGGAATCTTCTCGTGTTGAGAAATGAGTCAATCTTGTGAAAAAATTAAAATGTAAAAAAAAAAAAAAAAATTAACTCAGAAATTGCTAGTCAGTAGAAACGACTAGCACGTAACAGTGAATTAAATGTTGCATTTTTGAAGTAGAATGACTGAAATAGTATTTTCTTGTAAAAGATCGAGCAGTTTGAAAAAATGACTTTTGACTGATACTTCTTTACACATTTCTACATAACTTGTCAGTACACCGATAAATGGTTTATTTGTAATAATGATAATAATTATGATTATTACATTCTTAATAATGCATATAATGTTTTATCGCTATGGCCTAGTTATTATTTACTTATCATTGTGCTAAAATATCAAATATATGATAACGCTTTTACCCTCACTATCTTTTTGATCAAAAATACAATAAAAATAGTGAAATATTATTCCAATTTAAAATAGCTGTTTTCTATGTGAATATATGTTAAAATTAAATGTATAACCTGTGATCAAAGCTGAATTTTCAGCATCATTACTCCAGTCTTCAGTGTCACATGATCCTTCAGAAATCACTCTAATATGATGATCTGATGCTCAAGAAACAGTTATGATTATTATCAATGTTAAAAAAACATTCATATTTTTGTGGAAACCGTGATACATTTTATTTTTCAGGATTCTTTGATGAATGGAAACTTCAAAAAAGCTATTAATTTCAACCCAGGGATAAAAGTGTTAAAAATACTTAAATGTCTCCTAAACAGCATCATCATCTTCAAAGACTAACACAAGTGCAGAACCGACTGCTGTGTGTGTGTGTGTGTGTGTGTGTTGTTCATATCCTCAGTCCTTCTACAGCTGTCAGTCACATTGATAATATGCATTCCTCTCTTGCCTTTTCTGAGCTGATGTCGACGAGTTCTTTTCTTTTATTGGCCGACTGAAAACATGCTGTGTAATGATTAGTGTTCTGCAAGAACCTCCACCTCTTCTGCTCTTTCCTACGCTCGCAAATGTTCATTTGTCCGCATGTCAAATGGAATAATTCTAATACAAAGACTGAGGTTATTTTAATTTAATAAGTCCAACAGACAATATGGATTTTTGTTGTTGTTGTCTAGACGTTTTGCATTATCAGCTATTAAGCCGAATGTAGCAGTAATCTGATGATGTTTACAGTAAGATTACAGTAAGTTATCAAGAATATTCCATGAAGTGAATCTGACAAAAAAAAAACTTACACGTCATATTTCACACTTGAATGTAAAGCTAAAATTAAGAAAATATATATTTGAAGCTTTGTGTTGCATGATGACATTATTTGCATGATGTAAAACTTAAATAAAAGTAAAAAAATAGGCTGCATTTTTTAATGCAAAATCCTTTCTATTTTTCTTTTAATTTTTGGGTGAAATGTTTAGCAGCTATTAGCTGAAGCAGCTCAGATTATGGAAAATAATTAATAAGTTTATATTGAGATCTCATTTGAGTTATGACATAATATTCAATTCAATTCAAATTTATTTTGTACATTTCTGCATTTCAGAAATGTACATAGAAAATACAGTTATTTAATCATGTATTAATTGTATTGTATTAAATGTATTAATAATATTATATATTATTAATAATATTATATCATATTATAAGGTAATGTCAATATTATTGCTATCATAATAAAAATAATCAATATTATAATTATAATAATAATCATTATTATTATTATAAAATTCTTCAAAATGCATGATATTTTTAATTGTCTAATGATTAATTGCTTATAGTTGTGCTAAAATATTAGCCTGGGTTTCCCCATACTGCCTTACCGCAGCGCGATTCAATTCACGCTGAAAGGCAGTCTGGATACCATGGCCAGATTTTTCGCCTCATTTAGGGAACCAATCACAGAACGGGAAGGGAGCAGCAAGACGATGACGCGTCTATGCGACACACCGAAGCAGTTTGTTTATACCTATGGATCAAACATGGCAGCAGACGCGAAGTTACCTTTCGATGCAGCCTTACGGCCGTTTCACATATAGGTTTCACACCGCAAGCGTGAGCGGCATTTGAGCAGCGTGTCACTACATCGTCACTGCAGCTGCAGACGCGCGAGAGTATTCACACTGGAAGCGTTTGTAGACAGTGTCACAGCAGCGGCTCCAAAGCTACATATCGTTAGCCTCATAGCATAATTGCTTAACGTTAAGTCATTTTGTGTTTTTTCTTGTTTTCCAAAGACATTGAAATATGACTTCGGCATTATATATAAGCGAGCAATTCTTTACATAAACAACTATACATTTGTTTTTAGAAGTTGGTCATTTTATAACATTGATAGTCTTGAAAGTTTGTAATGGGGAGGTGTACAACATTCGCATATAAGTTAAATGTAATACAACAAAACAACCCAGAAAATGGCTCCAATCTATTAGTTTCAGTCATACTTTCGATGTTTACAAGACCGCAACTCCGCGGATAAAAAACAAAACACACAAATAAACCACACACTCGGGTTTGATTTGGGTTGTGCTAGCCTGTAGCTGTCTGTGTGTTAACGTTACATGAACTAAAAGAACGTTTATATATAATATTTTCTGGCTAGTTTACTTTAGTTTTTATTTATTTATATAATACACAACTTTCACCCAAACTGAATAATTAAAAACAAGTTTTTACCGGGTAAATCTTCTATAAATATTTTAGAGTCTTTATTTTCTTTTATTTGCCTACTCAAGTTCTTGTTAAAACTCACTAGACATGCTAATTCTGTGCATTTTGGGCAATTTTTGTGTGAAATCACATTTATTTTTGTCCATCAAAAGTGTGCTTTCACTTTAATTTAGCGTGAGCAATGCAGCAAAAAACAGATTCGAAACCCCCGCTTCACTGCTGCTCACGCGGCGCTCCTGCTCGACGCTCACGCGCTGCTCCCGGTGTGAATGCACTCATTGCTTAATCTTAACCTTCTCCAGAGCGTCGGCGCACTGAAGCGTTTTTTTATTTATTTAGTTCAAATATACTATCAGATTTAATGTTATACCTTGACAAACTATACATCATTAAAAAGATATAAGACTCAAGATTCAGTATTTGACCACTATTGTATTCTGAGAAACTTATAGTGACAGTTATGTCTTAATTTGTGTCAGGAGTTATGAAATGAAAAAAACGAGTCGATACCTTTAATATGAATTATGAGCGTCAGCTGGTCCATTCATAAAAAACACTCCGTGCTGTCCTCATGATAGCGATTCACAAAACAACGTCCCTGAGGGCTTTTAGCTCAACAATGTGCAGATGTGGAGAAATATTGATATATTCTCATAGATTCACATCATATTTCTATAGACAGGAATAATATTTATTGAATTTATACCCAAATGCGTCGATGTAATCATAATGATCGCTTCTTCCTGAGATGTGCTGTGTTTTCCATTCATACCAATAGCATGGGGGCGCTATTATGTCCAATAAAAGTCCATATATGGATCATGAAGAAGACCCATAGTCATGTGACATTCCAGGACGTCACTGAGTGATACAGAAAGTACAGAGATCGCTGTAACATGCAGATAAAGATGTTTTGAAGACAATAAACATGATTGCAATGATATTTGAGTTACCTGTGTTCTTCAAGCCATGCCAGGTATTTCATAATAATAGATTATATTTATAATGTAATGCTAATCGATATAGATTTCATCATCGTTCAGAACACTAAATAATACATTTTCTGTCTGATTTTTTTTTTATCTGAAGCCAAGTTAGATCACAGAAGATTATTTAAAACACTAGACTTGCGTTATATAGTGAGTTTGGAGCGCAAACATAGTTTTAATCTCATAAATGGTCGTGTATTGATGGTGTGCTAAGCTAACATGCTAGCGAGCCCAGGCGCACCTGCCACGAGCAGTTATTGTTTTATGATTTTTTTCTAAATAGGAATGCTTACTGAAATGTTTCAGTGCATTTGATACCAGTTTCAAATATTTAGTGAGAACTTTGATAAAAGAAATTAGGGTTTGAAACCCTATGAATAGCTTGTGAATAGCCAGTCGTTAGTAGCTATAATGCAGACAAAAGAAATGCATATTTAGAGCCATAATAACCAGTCTGGAGAGGTGTAAATGTGTGCAGGGGAGACTGAGACTGAATGGGGCACCACAAAACAATAGAGACAATAGACTGAATAGATGACTCAGAAGATGACTAAACATCCGTTTGCTAATAGAGTCTAATCAAAATAAAGTAATTTGACATGATCTTGAAAAACATTTAACTAAATACAGAGCTTTATACTTATCATTTTCAGATTTTAAATATAAAATGGTCACACATATGGCTTTAGCTGCAGTGCATTTCTAGATTGCTCCAGGGCCAACTTCAATTTTATTTTCATGAAGATGTTTCATAAAAATAAATTTCTAATAACTTTACAAAACTTTGAAGCTATTTAAAATTGTTTTTTTCATTATGACAATAATTAATTCTACATTTACAATAAACAACCAAGTGTCAGCTTTCAAATGAGATCATACTTGTGCTTTTAGTGCAAAGGGTTCATGAACTGTATCTGTTTTAGTTTGGGTATGTCATTTCTGGGGATTTTTCAATAGTGGGCTTGAAGCTTAACAGGTTAACATGCACGCCGAAAAAATACGCGCCGCTCACGCATGCGGTGTGAAACGGCCGTTAGATACACGCCATCGTGTAGACTACACATAAATCTCTGACCCACCGGCCTTCGTCGTCTCCCTCGTCTAATTTCTGTCGCTCTACATACGTCATCTGGTATAATAGAAACGATTGGCTATGAGCTACGTACAGGCGCATTTGACAGACATTCGTAGCACCCAATAAACGGCTCTGGGCATTCGTAAACCACGCCTCAAATACGAGAAAATGAACATGTGGTTCCCAGACCCAATTCTCAACGAGATTGGGTCTGGCGTTAGCCAGGCTACTAAAATATAGAAATAAATGGAAATCAACTCTATATTTAAATATTCACTACAGATCAAAACTTAGGACTTTTTTTATTTCAACGACGACATCTGCTCACCAAGGCTGCATTTATTTGATCAAAAATACAGTAAAATACAGTAAAAATACAATAAAAACAGTAATATTTTGACGATGTAAAATTGCTGTTTGGTTTCCCTAATCTCATTGCTGTCTAGGTGGAAAAATGTAGATCTTTTTGATATATTATAAGTGAGTTTTCTTTTCTATGTGGGCTCAACATTCATAATCTTTAGCCAGTTGTATGAAACGGAAGTACAACGTCAAGCCAAGAAATCTGAAATACTCAGAAAGGAGTCTGAGAACTGTCTGGACTGTGTGTTAGAGGCATGGAAACCCTGTTGTCTTGGCGATGTAGTCATGGTTACGTAGCAACAGATGTTGAATAAGAGTTGAGGCGCGCACACACACACACTCCTGCAGCGGTGTTTCCCACTCGTCTGAACAGCAGCAGTGGGCGTTATGGTGGGCCGATGTGAAGTGCTCCTGCGTCATTCCTTTGATTACCTGCGATCAAAAACACATTATATAATCAGAGGGTCATTGTTACAGTCAGACATCATGTACTTGTCTCAAAGGCCTCATATTAAAACAATTAAAACAGGCACCTCCAGCAAACGTTTAGAAAACAAATGCATAAAAGCGTTTGACAAAAATGATCACATTTCCCTAACCACCCATTAACACTTAAGACATTTCTGCTGAGGGTTAATAGCTGATGTTATTAGTCTTTTGTTTTGCACTAAACAGAATCGATTTTAAATGCCACCGAGTGTTGAAGATTAATGTGTGTGTGTTTTCAGCCAAGTCAATATAATATGTTAAATATAGTGTTTGCTGAGCCATATCTAGAGACCAGAATATCAGAGAGATTTGAGGGTGGAGCTATCCAGAACACCTTAGCAACCACATAGTAGTGTCTGGCAACCACCTTGCAGTGACCCTAGCAACTGCACAGCATTGTGCTTAAAATCTTTCAGAACAGGTAACAACTGCACAGCAACACTGGAAACCACATAGCTATTGTCTAAAAACGTTCAGAAAACCTAGCAACTGCACAGCAACACTAGAAACACTGTAGCAACGCCCTAGCAAACAGCTAAACACTCTAGCAACCACATTGCAATGTGCTTAAAACTGTTCAGATTACTTGGCATGCAGTTGTTAAGTGTTTTAATGCTTTTAAGCAGTTTTACAAAAACAAAAGGTTGGTTTAAGGTTGCAAGGGTGTCAGGGTGATTGCTAGGGTCTTGCAATGTGGTTGCATTTCTAGTATCGCTGTACAGTGTTTTATGCAAGTGTCTAAATACTTTTAAGCACATTGCAATGTGGTTGCTGGGGTGTTTGGATGGTTGCTAGGGTGTTGCTATGTGGTTGCTACGTTGTTGTGGGTGATTACAAGGACATTCCTAGTGTTGCTGTACAGTTTCTACCTGTTCTGAATGATTTTTTAGAGCACATTGCTAAGCAGTTGCTAAGTGTTCTGAATGATTTTAAGTTCTAAGGGCATTTCTTGTGTTGATGTGCAGTTGCTAAGTGTTCTGAACAAATTTAGACAAACAGCTATGTGGTTTCTAGGGTGACTGGGTGGTTGCTAGGGTGTTACTATGTGGTTGTGATTCCAAGGTACACTGCTAGAGCTGTGCAGTTGATAAGTGTTCTGAACGATTTTAGACAAACTGGGTGGTTGCTAGGGCGTTGCTATGTGGTTACTACGGTGTTGCGGGACATTGAGATTGCTAGTGTGGCTGTGCAGTTGCTAAGTGTTCTGAATGATTTTAGACAAACAGCTATGTGGTTTCTAGGATGACTGGGTGGTTGCTAGGGCGTTGCTACGTGGTTACTACGGTGTTGCGGGACATTGAGATTGCTAGTGTGGCTGTGCAGTTGCTAAGTGTTCTGAATGATTTTAGACAAACAGCTATGTGGTTTCTAGGATGACTGGGTGGTTGCTAGGGCGTTGCTACGTGGTTACTACGGTGTTGCGGGACATTGAGATTGCTAGTGTGGCTGTGCAGTTGCTAAGTGTTCTGAATGATTTTAGACAAACAGCTATGTGTTTTCTAAGGTGACTGGATGGTTGCTAGGGTGTTGCTATGTGGTTGTGATTCCAAGGGCACTGCTAGTGTTGCTTTGCAGTTTCTAAGTGTTCTGAACAATGTTAGACAAATAGTAATGTGGCTGCTGGGGTGTATGGGTGGTTGCTAGGGAGTTGCTATGTGGTTACTACGGTGTTGTGGGCTATTGAGAATGTTAGTGTGGCTGTGCAGTTGCTAAGTGTTCTGAATGAGACAAACAGCTATGTGGTTTGTTTCTAGGGGGACTGGTTGGTTGCTAGGGTGTTGTTATGTGGTTATGATTCAAGGGCACTGCTAGTGTTGCTTTGCAGTTGATTGTTCTGAACAATTTTAGACAAACAGCTATGTGGTTTCTAGGGTGACTGGATGGTTGCTAGGGTGTTGTTTTTGCCATTGCAAGGGCATTGCTAGTGTTGCTGTGCATTTGCTACCTGTTCTGAGTGATTTTATGGACATTACTATGGAGTTGCCAACTTGGGATACTACAAATGCCGTAAGCAACACCCTAGCAACCACTCTGACACCCTAGCAACCACCCTGATACCCTTGCAACCTCAAACCAACCTTTTGTTTTTGTAAAACTGTGCTTAAGAGCATTAAACACTTAACAACTGCACAGGGATACTACAAATGCCCTAAGCAACACCCTAGCAACCACCCTGACACCCTTGCAACCTCAAACCAACCATTTGTTTTTGTAAAACTGTGCTTAAAAGCATTAAAACACTTAACAACTGCACAGGGATACTAAAAATGCCCTAAACAACACCCTAGCCACCACCCTGACACCCTAGCAACCACCCTGACACCCTAGCAACCACCCTGACACCCTTGCAACCTCAAACCAACCTTTTGTTTTTGTAAACCTCCATTGTAATACATATTATTATAAAATAAATATAAGTGAAAGAGAAACCACTGAGTTCTAAAAGTCTGCCCTTGTTTATTGCATTATGAAGGCATTTATGTGCATGTTCTGGTCTTACAGGGGCACAACTCCACCAATGAGCTGAGCAGCATGCTGTTGCCCCAGCTGCCCCAGGAGGGCCGGGACCGGGCCCTGAGCGCCACCAGCTACATCACTGACGCCATGGAAGGTAAGACAGCTACACAACAACAACAAACCAACACCGATCGCAAACGAGCCAGCGATGAGATATGAGCCCTGAAAACACTCCATATGCACATAAAATAAGTGTGTAAGTCTTTTTCTGCGAGGTGCGTGCGAGGCCAGGAGAAGTGTCTCCATCTGCTCGTGGTTAATGTCGTCCCCCGAGACGTACTCGCTGTTGTTATTCAGTGGAAAGGTGTAACCCTCCCACTGATGCTCCAGACTGGGACATCACCTGGCCGGCACAAGAGGACCGACTCTTCCCTGAGCGTTTCAGACGATAAATGATAACGTTACAGAACGTCCTCGCAGTTTCAAATCTGTTACGCCTATCAGGAGAGTGTTTTAGGACACGAATGAATAGACCACCTGTAGAAGTTTATATAGAAACTAATACAAGTGATACATTTATTTTCATTGTTTGCGATGTTCCTGCTGGGAACGAGCTCGAGCATTTAAAGCGGCAAAATTGCAGCGAACTTAGAATAAAAAGAACAGAATTATATCACTGTCATTGTGATTTTCTTCCCAGATGATGAACGATAAAAACGTTGTCAGCCAATCAGAATCCTCCTGACTTTAACGAGCGTTAACATTTAAAGTGACAGACGACAAAATTGTGGCGGGCTTTGAATAGACAGAGCGATGTCACTTTCATAGCGATTTTATTTTCAGGTGATGAACGATGGAAACGTTGTTAGCCAATCAGAATCTTCCTGACTTTAACGAGCGCAAACATTTAAAGTGACAGACGACAAAATTGAAGCAAACTTAAAATAAACAGAACAGAGCGATATCACTTTCATAGCGATTTTTGGCAGCTGATGAACGATAAAAACATTGACAGCCAATCAGAATCCATCTGACTTTAACGAGCTTGAGAATTTAAAGTGACAGACGACAAAATTGTAGCGCGCTTAGAAAAAACAGCACAATATCATCTGTCGATGTAGACACATATAGTTAAGATTTATTGAGATTTTTAGTTATATTTTAGTTATTTATAGAGTTTTTGCAGACAGCAAAGGTCAGGAAAGATTGGGAAACTCCACGAGTCGACAATGCCGCTATATAGACACAAATATAGTTATCACTATAGTTATTATCCTTGATGTGAACGAGTCTTAAACCTGAGTGGTATTTTTTTTTCAGGATAGGATACTTCCTCAAAAGTCTGTTTTGTATCGTATGGCTAGTGTGCTCTCCTGACTAGAGGACACCACTGCTCATGAAATGTCATTTATGAACAAAAATGGCCCATATTTTTGAGTCTTTTCTGGACTCTTGATTGGTCAGCACAAAAGTTGCTAACAGAAGAAGGCCTGAGCTCACAGGGTCTGAGTTTAGACCTGCTAGCGTAAGAAAATGCCAATCCTCATTATCACGCATGTGAAAGCTGACACGGCAGGACAGCAGCAGGCCAAATTTACTGTAATGAGCACGTTATGTCAGATGATGCTTACATACGTGTATGATAGATTGCTAGCTTCCACTTACTGATTTATATGATGACACTGGATTAGCCATATTGCAAAAATACTCAGTCGCACCCTTTATAAAAATGTACCATGGTTATCATAGTTTTCACCATGTTTTTATTGTTCAGGGCCTGAATTTTATTCGCATGGACTATTTGTTATGACAGAAGTAAATTAATGTACACAAATAAACAAATAAAATCTGTGATTTTATAATAATAATAATAGTATATATTTTTATTTGTACATGTTGTGCATATATAAATAAATGCCTAATATAATAATAAATAAACACTGAATAATAGTACTAATAAATAAATAAATACAATTAATTCAACCTTTTTTATATTTTTTATATTTCTATAATAATTAAAATATTAAATTAAGTTATTTAATTAAAATAATTTTAACTAATTATTTAATTAAAATAATTCTTTATTTTTTATAATTTAAATAAAAAACAAATTGATTTATTTTGAATTATTTAAAAAGAAATTATTTGTTTTTAGAATTAAAATATATAAATACAATTTTAATCAATTAACTTATTTTTTTAAAACAGTTATTTATTTCTTATAATTTAAATTAATATACAATTTATCCTGAATTATTTGAAAAAATTATTTAAAAAAATATTTTTTATAATTTAATTAAATCAAGCAAAAAAATAATAACAATTCTCATAATGCAACATTAATACAAAAACACAATGTTACACATGTCGTGCTCAGCTTGGCTCCTGCTGTGTAAAGGGGAAGAGGGTGTAAACTGAAGGTCTGTTTGTTAGTCAGTTTCTCTTGTGGAGGATGAAATAAAGCCTGACAGGTCGAATGAACCCGCTGTGGAGCATCACACCATCTCAGCTTCTCATCGCACGAGTTACTGGCACATTACTGACGCAGAGCCAAATCTAGACCCACAAAGTGTCCGTCTCTGTCTCATTTCTCATTAGAACACTTACAGGTTCCTCCGAAACACACATCCGCGCGTATCAAGTGTGATTCGACCTCAGTAGGGTAGAAAAACAACATGCTAACCTTTCACTGTGACCTTTTCATGTGGTGCTACAAGCCACATTAATATACATTATGTTTGCATTGTCTAAATCTGCTCTAATGCAGATTTTTGGCTTTTAACATTTGAATAGCATTGCCAAAAACATCTTTTATTTACAGTCAGATAGCTACATAGACTGTGAGATGAGGCCTTATTGCTTCATTTACGTAATTTTTTTATTTAATTTATTCACCCAAACAGGTAAACAATCCATCCTTTTATTATAGTACACTTTAGTGCATTAATATCATGTATAAAATCCCTCTTACCTGACAGAAATCATTGAAAATTAGAAATCACATTAAACTATCTGACCATGATCACGAACACTAGATGCCTGTCAATCATTGTGCACTCTCAGGTTTGCTGACATCGGATTGGCTGACATGTTTTTGGGGGGCGGGGTTTAGGAGTTGGATTTGTACAAAATGGTTGAAGTTAGTAAAATGGCTGAAAAGCACCTTAAAGTTGTAAGCACTTGGTTTTAATAAGAGCCACAAAGGATTGTGTGTGTGTTCTGATGCAACAGAGCAACCTTTTTAAGTTTCTTACTGGTGATTTAACACTATTAATACTCAGAGTAATCTCTCTGAATTAGTGCTGGGCAACGATTAATCGCATCCAAAATAAACATTTGTGTTTACATAATATATGTGTGTGTACTGTGTATAATAATTTTGTATATATAAATACACACATATCCATGTATATATTTAGGACATTTTTGCATGTATATACTGTATATATATTTATACATAATCTATATTACATTCCATATAGCCGAATGAGCTGTAATGTTGTGTGTTTGGTGTCTCAGAGCTGGAGGAGGCGCAGCAGAAGTGCCACCCGTGTTGGTACGCGTTCGCACACAAGTACCTGGTGTGGACGTGCTGCCCTCGCTGGATGAAGCTGAAGGAGTGGGTGAAGATCATGGTCATGGACCCCTTCCTGGATCTGGCCATCACTATCTGCATCGTCCTCAACACACTCTTCATGGCTCTCGAACACTATCCCATGACGGATGAGTTCAACCGCATGCTGTCTGTGGGGAACCTGGTGAGCACCACTGATTTACTGAGGATTTATGATTCACTGATGATTCACTGACGATTCACTGACGATTCACTGATGATTCACTGACGATTCACTGACGATTCACTGATCATTCACTGACGATTCACTGACGATTCGCCGATGATTCGCTGATGATTCACTGATGAATCGCTGATGATTCACTGATGAATCGCTGATGATTCACCGATGATTCACCGATGATTCACCGATGATTCACCAATGATTCACCGATGATTCGCCGATGATTCACTGATGATTCACTGATGATTCACCGATGATTCACTGATGATTCACCGATGATTCACCGATGATTCGCCGATGATTCACAGATTATTCGCTGATGATTCGCTGATGATTCGCTGATGATTCACCGATGATTCACCGATTATTCGCCGATGATTCACCGATGATTCGCCGATGATTCACTGATGATTCACTGATGATTCACCGATGATTCACTGATGATTCACCGATGATTCACCGATGATTCGCCGATGATTCACAGATTATTCGCTGATGATTCGCTGATGATTCACCGATGATTCACTGATGATTCACTGATGATTTACTGATGATTCACCGATGATTCACCGATGAATCACTGATGATTTACTGATGATTTACTGATGATTTACTGATGATTTACTGATGGAACAAGATACAACAATGCTGTCTTAGTGTCCAAAAAGTATTACATCATGTTAACATGATATAATATACAACGTGTCCGTGTATATTATAATATATTATATTATTTTTCATTATATTATATTATATTATATTATATTATATTATATTACCTTTATAAATATATAATAAATAACGTTTTTTAATTCTATTTTTTATTTTATTAAAATAAAAATAAAAATTAAATGCATTTAATTTTTTTATTTATTTTAATAAATTAAATTGAATAAAAAAACGTTATTTATTATATATTTATAAAGGTTATTTAAAAGTTTTCTTATCTGTGGCAAAGACATGAGATTTGATTTGTTGTGTCAACATCTCCTGTACGGACTGTGAACTGTTGCATGTTTGGCTTACGCAGCATTTGTTGCTTTGAGAGAGAGTGTGTGTGTGTGTGTGAGAGAGAGGCAGACAGGCGTGAGTCACGCGTGTGTTAGCGTGTCTCGCTGCGCTCGGCCGGAGGTCAGAGGTCACGTGTTGTTTGTAATCTGTGTTAGATGGAGAAACTCACACTGACGGGTGGAGAGACGCTCCACAAACATTCGTTTCTCCTTCATTGCTCAGGAGTCTGGATGTACAGCTCAGCTTTCATCAGATTTAGCTCCTAAAACTCCTTTTGGAGGAATAAAAGGGATTATTAGTTTTCATGTGATAAAATTACAGAGCTATAAAGATCAGATGGTTTGGAAATTATATCGATATAAATTCTATTTAGCTTTAATTTATTTTTATTTCAACTTCAGTAATTTTAGTACTTTTGTTTAATTTTAGTTTATTTATTTTTCTTATATTATATTATATAATATTATATAATATTGTATAAAATATAGTATAATGTACATAAAAAATATACATTTGTCATGCCCTCCACGCTTTTTCAGCGTATTTTAATTATATAATCACTTAATGACTCATAAATTATATTAATGACTATATTATATTGTATTATGTTTTATTATATTTTACTACAGTATATTGTTATGTTATATTATATTATACACAATTTCTTCTATATTTCTATTGTCTGTTGTTCGCTGTGTCCAGAGCACGCTGTTTGATTGTTAGTTTCAGAAGTGTCAGCTGTCTCAACAGACACGATGATGATGTCATTTCCTGTGTCAGCTGTCTCAACAGACACGATGATGATGTCATTTCCTGTGTCAGCTGTCTGAACAGACACGATGATGATGTCATTTCCTGACGTCCGATTGCATCTCGTCGTCGGTGTGTGTCCGTCACTCTGAACACATTCAGTTCCGGCTTCAGAAATGACCCAACACCTCCTGGCTTCGCGTTCAGTACACTCGAAAAACTCCTGTTGTTTCAACCCAACTTTGGGCCAAATATGGACTAACCCAGCCTAACCTAACCCAGGGTTAAATTTATTAACTACATTTTCATTCATTCGTGTATTTATTAAGCAGCGATAAACACAACAGCAGTTGAACCATAATGCTACAAATTAGATAAAACAATGAAAGAAAACAAACAAAAAATAAAAAGAAACAATACAAAATAAAATAGGCAAATTTAACATACAAAGTTTAAAAAGCCAAAGTAAAAAAAACACACAAAAAAAATTCAAATTTAGATTTAAATTCATAAACATAATTTGACGTTCTCACAGATAAGGGGAGATTTTTAACCCACTGTTTGTCCATATTTGACCCAAAATTGGGTTAAAGCAAGCCAGCATGTTTGGGAGTGTGTGCGCGTGTCAGGGATGAGGACGAGTTAACCGCTTCACGGAGATGTTGATGTGTGTGTGGAAGGTGTGTATCGTGTGTGTGTCTGGGAGAGATGCCGGCGCAGGGCTGTCAGCGATGATGATGATGATGATGATGATGATGCGTCTGTATGAATCTGTTATGCTCACCAACATCTCATCATCAGCGATATGAAAATGACTCACTATAGACTGGAAAATAAATCTCCTCGAGGGTGAATCTCATTGGAAGATCACGTTTTACCCCCAAATCTAAAGTCAGACTAGTTAAAAGCAGCTGAAATAAAATAATTTAAAGGCAACATTTCTATTTTTTCTTATATTTTTATCTCAATTTATGTATTTAAATGAACAAAGCAATTTTGTAATAATCAGCTATTAGGCACTTTAACCCCATTTTTAAAAAATTAAAATTCATTCTTTTTTAATATTATTTTAATTAAAGTATTTATATTACTACATAATAGTACTATTTATTGCGATGTGTTTAAATTATGCGGATTTTAATAAACAAATACTAATTTGTATTTCTAACATTTTTACAGTTATACAGTAAAAATACTACATTATAATAAAGAGAATTATAAAAATGTCCAGGTTCAACACACAAAAAATGTGCTTTAATTGATGTTTATTACATAATACATCATTTTTGCCTCGTGACTTGATCATTCATATAATAATATATATATATTTTTTTAATTGTTTTGGTCGTGTTTTCATGAGATTCACTCTCAGAGAGGATGAAGATGTCTTTCCAGATCTCTGTTTATTGTTCAGATGAAAGCGTTCATTACGGGACGTGAGGCAGAACCAGAGACGATGTTCTGGTCTGTTCATCTTCACAGTGTGTGTGTGTGTGTGTGTGTGTGTGTGACTCCTCCTGCTGCCGGGTCACGTATCATAGTCACATCCACACGTGCACATACAAGATACAAGAAACAGAGCAACTTTCATATATAAAAGAGCTGAAGCAAGCAGCAGACCTGTTGTACACACACACACACACACACACACACACACCTGTATATATCTCAGGGTTCTACAGGATCGAACCGCCTGTCAATCACAAAGTTCTACACATGCCCCGCCCCTTGCACGCCTGTTTTATATTTATATACATATTGGCTAATTTAATTATGCTTTCAGCTGCCAATCATAGTATACTACTCAGAAATACATAAAAAATAAGTAATAAATACAATTTAAAGAAAAAAATTCAGTACTACATTAATAGATCATATCCTAGAGTTTTGCAGCAATGTAATATTCACAACGAAGAAAATCACAATAAATATTTACAGTTTTTCAAGCAAATCTACATCTGTAGAAACGAATGTAAATGCATTAATTCAAGTTCACATGTTTAAATACATTCATTTACATCTATACATTAATTTATACATTGACATGTGTATTTATTTATTGTTTATGCATTCATTTATTTACATTTATACTAGTGATGTCAAATCGATTAATCGCATCTTACATAAATGTTTGTTTATATATATGTGTGTGTATGTATATATATACATTATATATATATATATATATATTCTAGGGCTGTCAGTTAAACGCGTTATTAACGGCGTTAACGCAAACCCATTTTAACGGCGTCTTTTTGGCCTAGCAAACTTTGCAGCTTTTTTCCAATGCTTTTGCAACAGACGCGGCGCTGCGCTATGAAACCCATTCATTTCAATGGCTTGCGCCGCGCGAGGACGCTTTGAAAGCGCAAGCGGATCTAGCTAGACCGGAAACAAAACAACAGGCCCGACGCCGCACACACTCGTTTGGGCTTGCGAGCCGGCCAAATAGTTGGTTAACGTTACGTTTTGAGTGGGTGACGAGCGCGAGACGCTGAAATGGATGCCAATAAGATTCTGAATGGAAAGTTTACTTTTAAAAAGTTGCCAAATGGTTCCATTGACGAGACCAAAGTGATCTGTGTGTTTTGTCGTTGTGAACTGAGCTATCATCATCGCAGCACGTCCAGTCTGAAACACCACTTGATGATGGCCAAGCACACACACACACACACACACACACACAGCTGATGCGAATTCTCCGCCCCCTCGTCAATATCAGGACCTCGTCAGTATTTCTTTCACCCTTTTATTGATGGACAGTGTTACATTGTGTGAGAGATTATTTGCTCCAAGTGAGAATGTTAGTGTGAAATTGAACACAGTATATGCCGATGTTGTTTTCAATAAAAAACATTTGCACAAAGCAAGCCGATCCACTTTTCCATGTTGATAAGAGCATTAAAATGAGAAAAAAATAATGGGACAAAAAGAAATCAAGAGACATTTAGAATAGATAAAAATGTGCGATTAATCGTGAGTTAACTACGACATTAATGTGATTAATCGTGATTTAAATTATTTAATCGCTTGACAGCACTAATATATACACACACGCACACACATTATATATTTACAAACTTTTATGTTAGATACGATTAATCGATTTGACAGCACTAATTGTTTACACATTCACATGTATATATTTATTTATGTAAAGATGCATATCAATATTATGATTCTTGTAGCTCAAACAGTTCGACTGGGTTTGATTTCCAGAAAGTGTAACAACTTCCACATGCATAAACGTAAACAAAGTTCATTGTTTCGGAGCATAAAGCGACTTGTTTCACGTGGTGTTGTTGTCAGGTGTTCACGGGAATCTTCACCGCTGAGATGGTGTTGAAGATCATCGCTCTCGACCCGTACTTCTACTTTCAGCAGGGCTGGAACATCTTCGACAGCCTCATCGTGAGTCTGAGTCTCATGGAGTTGGGTCTGTCCAACGTGGAGGGTCTCTCCGTCCTGCGCTCATTCAGACTGGTAAACACGCTTTTATCTAGAGCTGCACGATTCACCGCTAAACCATCGGGATCTCGATTCAAACACACACTTCATCTCATTCCTAAATGACAACGGTTCACGTGTGTGTTGGCGCTGAGAGCAGTTGTCATGTACGGGTGAAACTCGAAAAATTAGAATATCGTGTAAAAGTTACAACGTACATGCAAAGTGAGATATTTCAAGCCTTTATTTGTTATAATTTTGATGATTATGGTTCACAGCTTATGAAAACCTCAAAGTCAAAATTAGAATATTGTGAAAAGTTTTCATAAGCTGTAATCCATAATCATCAACATTATAACGAATAAAGGCTTGAAATATCTCACTTTGCATGTAATGAGTCTATATAATATATTAGTTTCACCTTTTAAGTTGAATTACTGAAATAAATGAACTTTTGCACGATACTCTAAGTTTTTGAGTTTCACCTGTAAAGGTATGAAACAGCTTCACAAACAATCTTTTCAATCACAGTTTCGTTATTTCTGTGTAACAAATATTCATATTATCACAGAAGAACTTGGATAAAAGTTGATAGTTTACTGTATGTTTACGAAAGCGATCGAAATTGAGCAAATCACCTTTTGAAAGTAACTTGGCGCATCAAATAACGATTGTATCATTGCATCGTTACACCAGTAGGGGGCGACAAGTGACTGTTAAAAAAAGTATTTGGCGTTGAATCATTCATTCAAAAGATTTGTTAAAAAAATGCTGATTCATTTAGTAATGAAACAATGAAGTACTTTATAAGTGAGTCGTTGAATCATTCACTCAACCCATTTAAAAAAAAATATTCAGATTCATTAAACATTTTAAATAGACTGCAATAATTAAAAATTCTCAGAACCTCTAGTAAATTACATGTTATTTTGTCTAGTTGTCTGTTCAGAATCGCGATCTCAGTTTGAAACCAAAAGAAATCGTGATTCTCAGTTTATCCAGAATCGTGCGGCTGTTTCTAACTCGCGTTCGTTTGTTCTGTTTGCTAAACGACTCTTCGCTTCTCCTTCAGCTGAGGGTCTTCAAGCTGGCGAAGTCGTGGCCGACTCTGAACACGCTGATCAAGATCATCGGGAACTCTGTGGGCGCTCTGGGGAATCTGACGCTGGTTCTGGCCATCATCGTCTTCATCTTCGCCGTGGTCGGCATGCAACTGTTCGGGAAGAACTACGAGTCGTGTGTGTGCAAGATCTCCAAGGACTGTACGCTGCCCCGCTGGCACATGAAGGACTTCTTCCACTCGTTCCTCATCGTGTTTCGGGTCTTGTGTGGAGAGTGGATCGAGACCATGTGGGATTGTATGGAAGTGGCCGGTCAGCCGCTCTGTATTCTGGTCTTCATGCTGGTCATGGTTATCGGGAACCTCGTGGTAAGTGTTTCTTTACCTGTGTCCCAAATGATGCGCTATACAGGTGACACTCGAAAAATTAGAATATGGTGCAAAAGTTCATTTATTTCAGTAATTCAACTTAAAAGGTGAAACTAATATATTATATAGGCTCATTACATGCAAAGTGAGATATTTCAAGCCTTTATTTGTTATAATGTTGATGATTAATGGCTTACAGCTTATGAAAACCCCAAAGTCAAAACTAGAATATTGTGAAAAGTTTTTATAAGCTGTAAGCCATAATCATCAAAATTATAACAAATAAAGGCTTGAAATATCTCACTTTGCATGTAATGAGTCTATATGATATATTAGTTTCACCTTTTAAGTTGAATTACTGAAATAAATGAACTTTTGCACGATATTCTAATTTTTCGAGTTTCACCCGTACACTATACACTTATACACTGTAAGAAAAGATGATGTGGATGTCGAAGATCTCAAAAGTTAAAGGGACAGTTCACCCAAAAATTAAAATTAGCCCATGATTTACTCACCCTGAAGTCATTCTAGGTGTATATGACATTCGGTACTTTCCTGTTATCCGGACCCCACCATATACCATGGGCGGGGTTAGGGGTAGGCCATCGTCCCTGATTGGTCTTAACCCCAGTGACGGGTAGGTTTAGGGGCGGGGTTAGGGGTAGGCCATCGTCCTTGATTGGTCTTAACCCCAGTGACGGGTAGGTTTAGGGGCGGGGTTAGGGGTAGGCCATCGTCCTTGATTGGTCTTAACCCCAGTGACGGGTAGGTTTAGGGGCGGGGTTAGGGGTAGGCCATCGTCCCTGATTGGTCTTAACCCCAGTGACGGGTAGGTTTAGGGGCGGGGTTAGGGGTAGGCCATCGTCCCTGATTGGTCTTAACCCCAGTGACGGGTAGGTTTAGGGGCGGGGTTAGGGGTAGGCCATCGTCCCTGATTGGTCTACCCCAGTGACGGGTAGGTTTAGGGGCGGGGTTAGGGGTAGGCCATCGTCCCTGATTGGTCTACCCCAGTGACGGGTAGGTTTAGGGGCGGGGTTAGGGGTAGGCCATCGTCCCTGATTGGTCTACCCCAGTGACGGGTAGGTTTAGGGGCGGGGTTAGGGGTAGGCCATCGTCCCTGATTGGTCTACCCCAGTGACGGGTAGGTTTAGGGGCGGGGTTAGGGGTAGGCCATCGTCCCTGATTGGTCTACCCCAGTGACGGGTAGGTTTAGGGGCGGGGTTAGGGGTAGGCCATCGTGGGGTCCGGATAACAGGAAAGTACCTGACATTCTGCTTTAAGACGAACACAATCAGAGTTATATTAAAAAATGTCCTTTATAATGGGAGTCAATGGGTATATTTTTTTGGAAGTCCATCAAAGCGCATCCATCCATGATAAAAGTGCTTGACCGGCTCTGGCGGGTTTATAAAGGCCTTCTGAAGCGATGCGTTCGTGTAAGAAAAATATCCATATTTAAAACTTTATCGACTAAAATAACTGGCTTCAGGGTGAGTAAATCCCTTTAGGTGAACTATCGCTTTAAGTTTATCACAGCATAGCAGTAACAAAGTACAGACAGCACTTCGGATCCAGCGGAGTCAAAGAGAACGCAGAATAAACGCTCCACACTTAGTTTTTCCCGTTAAATAAGTGCATCATCAGGGTAGTTAAAGTGCACTTTTTCTTTTTGTGAACGCATTTTCAGTGTGAACGCACTCCTCACAATATTTATACTACAAAATGGCGTAGAATAGTAGCCTGACGTCGCCATACTCATATGCTAGTCAGCATGTGAGTCTGATGCTGTGATTATGGGGCGTTTCAACCGAACCAGGAAAGAAAACGCCTCTGCACTCGATTGGATCGACCGAATCCCGTAGGAAGGACGGCAAAACATCTTTCCGATCGGAAAATGCCTTGATTGCGGTTCTGTTCCTCTTTTAAAACGAATGCGCTGTACATCTTCTATAACAGACGCGATGATCTCAGTTCTCCAGCGGCGGCCATCTTTGTTGTAAACGAACTCAACCCAAGCGCTCTTTGGTGACGTGATGATGACGTTACTGTTGATCATCTGTCCATCATCGTATAAACCCCGCCCTGACAATGTGATTGGTCCGAACAGCTCTGGTTCAGGTATACTTGCTTCCCAACGGATCAAGTCCAGACCGAACTTCCCATCCTCAGGTGTTGTGGGCGGAGCTAAGCTCAGGCGAGTCGAATAGTGCACATGTATGCGATTTGGGACGCACCTTTTGTTCAGGTAATTGCGTGTTTATATTGGCTGCTGTCTCTCAACGCTCGTGTCAGACATGCTTCATAAAGCACCGCTGTCATAACCTGTGTTATTATTGCTGAGGGTCATATTTGCTCTGATTAACTCATGAACTCTGTTTGAAACTCGTCCATGCTGATCAAAATGATGTGAGAAATACAAATTGATAAAGTCATTAAAATAATTTCTTGTGATTTGGATGCATACCTACATAATTAATTAATCTTTTATTGGAAAGACCTGTGATGTATTTATTATTTAGTGGGCGTTTTTTTAATCAAAGTCTTCATGTGCAATAATTGCCCCGTGAGCGTCTGGGTTTGAATTGTTTTGCCCAGTGGCTCATGGGTAATTGATCTCAATAACTCACCAGTTCCTGCAAAGCCCCAAATGTGAGATGTGAGTGTTTGTGTTTATATCACAGATCCTCTAAAACGATCATGACATGAGAAATCATAATTTGCCTTGATCTTTGGACATTTAAGAGGTCTTTGTACTATTTAAACACCCTGTAAGTTTCATAGCGTACAATGTCCTTATTATAAATGAAGTATTTATTTAATCAAGCTCCAAAAACGTCTTGTTTTGATATTGCAGGATCTGTGACATCACACTGGCAAAAACATTTGCATATGCCCGCCTCCAGAGCAAGACATCGACCAATAGTTATACATCATCACACCACAGGCCCCGCCCACTGGCGTTCAGTCGCGTAACGGCTGATATTTACGTACACTGGATGTGATTATAATCACTGATGCTGTCTACACTGATACAGTACAGATGTGCGTTCAGTTTCAAATGTTTTGTAAAATATTTTTACAATGTAAATCAGCTGTTCTCTATGTGAATATACAGTAAAGTGTCATTTATTCCTGTGATCAAAGCTGAATTTTCAGCATCATT
>NW_026606734.1:600000-617500 GCF_029890125.1 Rhinichthys klamathensis goyatoka
CTGTGACCACCACTGAACATCTGGGGTCAGAGGTCACACTGTGACCACCACTGAACATCTGGGGTCAGAGGTCACACTGTGACCCCACTGAACATCTGTTCCTGTAGACCGGCTCTAATCGACTCAGCTAGAGGGACTGGGAACGAACTCTTCTGGGATTGTGAGTCGAGACAGAGTGTTTGGTCCACTTTAGTTTTATTCGCTTGGGTTATTTAGACTGAAGAATGTTTGAGATAAGATTTCATGATCAGAAAAGAGCTGAATAAATGTGAATTTATTGCTATACTATATTTTCTTAATAGGCAGCAACTTTACGCTAGTAACGTGAATGCAGACGCTTCTATCTTAGCAAGCTTGACTTCACGCGTACATCACTGTTCAAAAGTCTGGGCTCAGGAAGATGTTTTAATGCGTTTGAAAGAGTCTCTTCTGCTCAGCAAGGCTGGTCTTTTATTTTTTTTATCAAGAATACAGGAAAATTTTTGAAATATTTTTACATTTTAAATCAGCTGTTTTCTATGTGAATATACAGTAAAGTGTAATTTATTCCTGTGATCAAAGCTGTATTTTCAGCATCATTACTCCAGTCTTCAGTGTCACATGATCCTTCAGAAATCACTCTAATATGAGGATCTGATGCTCAAGAAACATTTATGATTATTATTATGTTAAAAAAGTTCATATTTTTGTGGAAACTGAGCAATTTTATTCTTAAGGATTCTTTTACGAATAGAAAGTTCAATGAACAGCATTTATTTAAAACATTTATAACTTTATAAATGTCAGTTTCGATCAATTTAATGCATCCTTGCAGAACAAAAGTATTTCTTTCAAAAACCTTGGCAATGGTTGAATGATGTATTTGCAAGTGTATTTTGAAGTGTATTCATGACACAATGCAAGTGTGTTTCTGCTCTTTTCTTTGAGCTGGTCGTGTGTTTGTGTTCCTCGTGCTTTGACTGAGGGACACATTTGCCAGCTGTTGTTTCGTCAAAGGTGGCGTGTGATAATGCCAGTCATCTGTCTGAGGTAAGGCTGTATTTTTAAGCATCGGGTCAGCGTTTGCACGGTTTACCTGCAGAGCGAGCTCACGGGTGCAAACACGTGTGTGTGAGTGTGCAGGTGTAGTGGTGAGAAGCTCCAGCTAATGATCCTCGGTTAGACTCGCTCTCCTTCCCTGTTATTGAAGCGTAACGCAGGTGTGTGTGGACTGTGGAATCTGGACACACAGCTTACAGCTCATAGAAAAGACACATGGGGCATGCCCTATGGCCAAAGCCATACATCACCGTGACGTCATCATATCATCATGAAGTTGTTTTTGCTGGAACATCAATTTAAAATGGTTTTATGTTTTAATAATCACGTTAATGACTGTGATGATCCAGTGAAGGAAATCCATTCGAGATTAAATCAGGTCGATCTTAATTGATGAATTTACTTAATCTCAATTGATTATTTAGGTATTTTTATTTGGAACGTTGCTAAGGTGTTCTGGGTGGTTGCTAAGGGGTCTGAGTGTTCTCTAGGTGGTTACTGAGGTGTACTGGGTGGTCTGAATGTTGATAAGGTGTTCTGGGTGGTTGCTAAGGGGTCTGAGTGTTCTCTAGGTGGTTACTACGGTGTTCTGGTGGTTACTGAGGTGTTCTGGGTGGTTGCTAAGGGGTCTGATTGTTCTCTAGGTGGTTGCCACGGTGTTCTGGTGGTTACTGAGGTGTTCTGGGTGATTGCTAAGGGGTCTGAGTGTTCTCTAGGTGGTTACTAAGGTGTTCTGGTGGTTACTGAGGTGTACTGGGTGGTCTGGATGTTGATAAGGTGTTCTGGGTGGTTTATAGGATGTTGCTAGGATATTCTGGGAGGTTTCTCGGAGGTCACCAAGGCATCCTGGGTGGTTACTTAGAGGTTGCAAGGTTCTTGGTGGTTGCTAGGGAGTTTCTGAGGGGTTCTCTATGGTTGCTAAGGGGTCTGAGTGGTTTCTATGATGTTGCTTAGATGTTCTGGGTGGTTTCTAGGGTGTTGCTAAGGTGTTCTGAGTGGTTTCTATGATGTTGCTTAGATGTTCTGGGTGGTTTCTAGGGTGTTGCTTAGGTGTTCTGTGTGGTTTCTATGATGTTTCTTAGATATTCTGGGTGGTTTCTAGGGGGTAGCTAATGTGTTCTGGGTGGTTTCTAGGGGGTTGCTTAGATGTTCTGGGTGGTTTCAAGGGGGTTGCTAAGGTGTTCTGGGTGGTTTCTATGGGGTTGCTAAGGTGTACTGGGTGGTTTATAGGATGTTGCTAGGATATTCTGGGAGGTTTCTCTGAGGTCACCAAGGCATCCTGGGTGGTTACTTAGAGGTTGCAAGGTTCTTGGTGGTTGCTAGGGAGTTTCTGAGGGGTTCTCTATGGTTGCTAAGGGGTCTGAGTGGTTTCTATGATGTTGCTAAGATGTTCTGGGTGGTTTGTAGGGGGTTGCTAAGGTGTTCTGGGTGGTTTCTATGATGTTGCTTAGATGTTCTGGGTGGTTTCTAGGGGGTAGCTAAGGTGTTCTGGGTGGTTTCTAGGGGGTTGCTTAGATGTTCTGGGTGGTTTCAAAGGGGTTGCTAAGGTGTTCTGGGTGGTTTCTATGGGGTTGCTAAGGTGTACTGGGAGGCTTCTATGAGGTCACTAAGGCATTCTGGGGGGTTGTTAGGAGGAGGCGAATGTCTTCTGAGTGGTTTCTAAGACATAGCTTGTTTTTTTAAACATTTTTCCTTTGAGTTTTTCGCGTACAGACGACAACATTGTGAAAATGATCCCCGTTCACGCGGATCTGCAAAACCGTCTTAAAACGCAGTGTTCACCAATTCGTGTTTTTGCAGTTTATATGGACACGATTACAGTATCGTTTTCAAAAACTTGCACTTTGAAACTTTGCAAAGTAACAACACGCCCCTCTTCAACAACCACATAATTTGAGGATTTATATCTGGAGCACAAACACACACTCAACTTTAATACTTAGTGCTAGAGGTTACTGAGCAATCATAGTAGCGATGTTTGCTTAGCAACCCCCAGAAAATGTCATTTAGCGGCCTGATTGTGCTGTGCTGGTATTTTATCAGGACACATTGCTATAAATGGGCTCCTCCTGGGTTGAAACTCAATGGCATCATTAGCTTTCATGGGCTCTTAATGTTTTCTGGAGTGCATTATTTCATTAGCAAGGCCTTGAGTGGCCCTCAAGAGTTTTATTGCTCCGACTGCCATGGAGCTCCAGATAAACAGGATGAGCATCAATCATGTGGCTCCGCCCCCAAATATAATGGGCTCAAATACACAGCGTCCCGCGGACCGTTGCACTTCAGGAATCACAGACGCACTGCTGTGACTCAATGCTAATGAATGTAAATAATAATCAGCGCTCTTAATTGAAGGGGAAGGTCTTCATAAACCCAACAATAGAAGAGAGAGGAAAAACATGATGAAAGGAGAGAGACACGTTATCTTATAGGGATGTGCCCGAAGCCGAATACGTTACTCGAAAAAAGGCTCGAAAATAGGATTCTGGATTAATTAAGAATCACGATTTTATTGTTTCAAACAGAGGTTCTCCCACGATTCTGAGCAGACAACTAAATAAAATAACATGTAATTCACTACAGGTTCTGACGAAATGTTCAGTGCTGCAGTCTATTTAAAAATGTCTATTTAATTTGAATGAATTATTTTAAAAAATCAGTTTGAGTGAATGGTTCAATGACTCACTCTTAAAGACTTGTTGCATTACTGGATGAATCAGCGTTTATGAATGAATCTCTTGAATGAATGATTCAATGACTCACTCATATAGACTTCACTTGTTTCATTACTGGATGAATCAGCGTTTATGAACGAATCTCTTGAATGAATGGTTTAATGACTCTCTCATATAGACTTCACTTGTTTCATTACTGGATGAATCAGCGTTTATGAACGAATCTCGTGAATGAATGATTCAATGACTCACTCTTAAAGACTTGTTGCATTACTGGATGAATCAGCGTTTATAAACGAATCTCTTGAATGAATGATTCAATGACTCACTCATATAGACTTCACTTGTTTCATTACTGGATGAATCAGCGTTTATGAATGAATCTCTTGAATGAATGATTCAATGACTCACTCATATAGACTTCACTTGTTTCATTACTGGATGAATCAGCGTTTATGAATGAATCTCTTGAATGAATGATTCAATGACTCACTCATAAAGACTTCACTTGTTTCATTACTGGATGAATCAGCGTTTATGAATGAATCTCTTGAATGAATGATTCAATGACTCACTCATATAGACTTCACTTGTTTCATTACTGGATGAATCAGCGTTTATGAACGAATCTCTTGAATGAATGGTTTAATGACTCTCTCATATAGACTTCACTTGTTTCATTACTGGATGAATCAGCGTTTCTGAACGAATCTCTTGAATGAATGATTCAATGACTCACTCATATAGACTTCACTTGTTTCATTACTGGATGAATCAGCGTTTATGAATGAATCTCTTGAATGAATGATTCAATGACTCACTCATAAAGACTTCACTTGTTTCATTACTGGATGAATCAGCGTTTATGAATGAATCTCTTGAATGAATGATTCACTGACTCACTCATATAGACTTCACTTGTTTCATTACTGGATGAATCAGCGTTTATGAACGAATCTCTTGAATGAATGATTCAATGACAAATACATTTTTAACAGTAGCTTAACTTGTGGCCACCTACTGGTGTAACGATGTAATCGATACGATCGTTATTTAAAGCGCCATGTTACTTTCAAAAGGTGAGTAAATAATGAACTATAGTTAAATGATAATTATTAAGGAAACAGAATTGTCTGTCTATGTATTCGTTCCGTCCATCATTCCTTAACTTCATTCAAAACACAGAGAATCATTATCTATGTCTTCAGGTCAAATAATTCAATGTACAGTATTAAGGCATAAAAGCTTAAAAGCTTCTTGAGTCTGAACTCTAATAGTAGCAGATTCTTCCAGAAACACTTGAGTCACAATTCCATGAATTCAAATAACCTGTTTATTTCAGAATAATTGCAGGATGAGTCAGTGCAGGTAATTGTGTGTGTGTGTGTGTGTGTGTGTGTGTGTGTGGGAGAGGGAGAGAGAGATCTGGGTGAAGTTTGCTCACTCGTCCAGGGGTGTGTTTCCCGAAAACATCGTTCCAACGAACATTCGCACACAGCATTGCAGAGGTGTGTGTTTGAGCTACGGCATCGCAGAGGTGTGTGTGTGTGAGCAACAGCATCGCAGAGGTGTGTGTGTGTGAGCGACAGATCTCGACCTGTGGTTAGAAGCAGAGTTTCAAGATTGCATGACATGTGGACTCAATAAATCCTGATCTTGAGCAAAATAAGCAAGCTGACATTCAGTGCAACCTGTGTCTTTTATTTAGAGTCCATACAAATGTCATTTACGTCTTTGAGTTTGTCAAGAGATTTAAAGCACCGTTTTTGAAGAGTGCGCGTGTGTGAACGAGCTCTAGTGTGTGTGAACGAGTCTATGATTGAATCTGGAAATAAAGCGAAATAACTGAGAAAAATGAGAAATATTCCTCAGATGAATGTCTGTAATTTATAGCAAAACATCTAGCGTTAATTCGATCTCAAACAGTTTCATTGAAATAAGTTATTACTCCACCACGTGTGTGTGTGACGTCATAAACCAGTGTGGCTGAACGAACACTTTGCGACAATATGGTTTCTGGAAACAGTCCTGACGAGCTAGATGATTTCTTCACCGATGCATCGTACTGTGACAGTGAAGCGGCGAGTTACGGCGCTGTACGGGAAACACACCCCAGGGCTCTTGGTTAGACTCCGCCCCCTGTTGATCTTGGTTAGACTCCGCCCCCTGCTGATCTTGGTTAGACTCCGCCCCCTGCTGATCTTGGTTAGGCTCCGCCCCCTGTTGATCTTGGTTATACTCTGCCCCCTGCTGATCTTGGTTAGGTCCCGCCCCCTGTTGATCTTGGTTAGACTCCGCCCCCTGCTGATCTTGGTTAGACTCCGCCCCCTGCTGATCTTGGTTATACTCTGCCCCCTGCTGATCTTGGTTAAGCTCCACCCCCTGCTGATCTTGGTTAGGTCCCGCCCCCTGTTGATCTTGGTTAGACTCCGCCCCCTGCTGATCTTGGTTAGACTCCGCCCCCTGCTGATCTTGGTTAGGCTCCGCCCCCTGTTGATCTTGGTTACACTCCGCCCCCTGTTTATCTTGGTTATACTCTGCCCCCTGCTGATCTTGGTTAAGCTCCACCCCCTGCTGATCTTGGTTAAGCTCCACCCCCTGCTGATCTTGGTTAAGCTCCACCCCCTGCTGATCTTGGTTAGGTCCCGCCCCCTGTTGATCTTGGTTAGACTCCGCCCCCTGCTGATCTTGGTTAGGCTCCGCCCCCTGTTGATCTTGGTTACACTCCGCCCCCTGTTGATCTTGGTTATACTCTGCCCCCTGCTGATCTTGGTTAGGCTCCGCCCCCTGTTGATCTTGGTTACACTCCGCCCCCTGTTGATCTTGGTTATACTCCACCCCCTGCTGATCTTGGTTAAGCTCCACCCCCTGCTGATCTTGGTTAGATTCCGCCCCCTGCTGATCTTGGTTAAGCTCCACCCCCTGCTGATCTTGGTTAGGTCCCGCCCCCTGTTGATCTTGGTTAAGCTCCGCCCCCTGCTGATCTTGGTTAAGCTCCGCCCCCTATCTATCTAGGGTGTCACAGTACTTTTTTGTCAGCATCAGATTAAAAGTCACATCAAATAACTGGCCCAATCAGATAATAGTCTGGGCTCAGGTGGAACTGACTGTCACATTTTCAGCGTGAAACTGGATCAAATGCATCATGCTTGTTTTTTTAACCCTTCTGAACCGAAACTGAAGCCCCTGTTGTTGTGATGCTGCAGGGTTTCAAGGCCAGTTGATAAAGCGTCTCATCATACATATTGAAATGCCACGTTGGTGGCCGAGCGGTGATTTATTCCTCATTGGGTCCTTGGCTTTCCTGCGGAGAGGGCGACCCTCATTGTGTTATGAGAATATGAGCATACAGCAGTTTATCGTGCCTCAGATGAGCTGGCACTTTACTGTGGGATCCGATGATAAACCGGGGAAAACCCCACAGACACTCATTGAATATCACAGGGACTTGGACTCTTTTCATTAGAGACAAGAATAAACCACTCAAATAAACTGAAAATAAAAGCTAATACAAGATATTAATAAAAACTATAATAGTAGGCTATATAAACAATGCTAAAACAACATTAGAACTGCTGCATGACCTGTACCATCACTGAAATGACACACGACAACCTCCTAAAATCTCCGAATCTCTCTGGATCAAGCTCTCAGGCTGTTTCTGTCACAATAGATTCTGTGACCCAAATTGAATTACATAATTCTCTTCAAATGTTGACATTTAGCAAATGCTTTAGTATTTGATTCTGATATTAAGTGGAGTGTGTGCTCAGACTGCTGCTTGCTTGAGTTCAAGCAATTTATCAGTTAGTTTGTTTACAAGCATCACTTTTATTAGCTCTTATTTGGGGGGAAAAAGAGAGAAAAATGTCTCCAAAATAAATAAATAATTTTCCTAAATATTTACCATTATTGTTTCTATTACTCCTTTTCCCCAATACGTATGACCTAATAAGACGTAACCTAGAAACGACTTAAACTGAACATTTTAGTTATTAAATATATTTTGATAAATGTATTGAATGCACTGGGTTTGTTTGGTTCGGTGTCCTCTTGACGTCCCTGTACTGTAAACTCTCCCCTGTTCTAGATTGTTCCCGGTATCGAACACACGAGCGGCAGTATTGAGCGCGCTGTGTGACTTCACTGGAGGTTTGATTTTACAGTAGTTAAAATAACACATTGATCTCTGGCTCTGCGCTTTCCCTGGGCTTATGGGTAATCTGGCCTGCTTTCACTGAGCGCAAACGTCCTGATCAATGAAACAGTGTTACATTACAAAACAACAGCGCTCCTTACAAACACAACCTGAGGTGAGCCTCGTCTCTTCAGCTGTGACCCAGAAACACAGATCTGTGTACCGGAGAGCTCTCAAACATGATTTATTCGAGTTTCAACTTTATCTCAAAAATGCATTGAGAAATGTTTGAGTTTAAATTGTAATATTTTAGAGTTCTCAAAAAGTAAAAAAAAAACTTATTAGGAAACATTTCCGTTCATATGGAGATATTTGGATTTCATAAAGGTTTCATATGTGTTTTTAGGGTGTAAAATATGTCTCAAATTTGCTGAGAAATATTATTCATAAGATTCATAAGATATTTGATTTTCATTGAAATCTCATATGTTTTTTTGTCATTTTAAAGCGTCAAACTTATTTTTGAAATATTGCAGTGCATATTGAGATATTTGGTTCTCAAATATGTTTTATTAAGTTGTCATAAGTTTATTGATAAATACTTGAGTTTATGTAGAGATATTTGGTTTTCATTTAGCTCTCAAATATATTGTATTCGAGTTTCAACTTTATCTCAATAATGTATTGAGAAATGTTTGAGTTTAAATTGAAATATTTTAGAGTTATAAAAAGTTAAAAAAAACTTATTAGGAAACATTTCCGTTCATATGGAGATACAGTGGTGTGAAAAAGTGTTTGCCCCCTTTGTAAATATGATCAGAGATGGCTGTAAAAAATAAATCTGCATTGTTAATCCTTTTGATATTTTATTTAAAAAATTTGAAAAAATCGAACCTTTCATTGAAGTAAAAGAATTGAAAGTTGGGGGGAAATCACATTATGAAATAAATGTTTTTCTCCAAAACACGTTGGGAACAATTATTTGCCCCCTTTTATTAAATACTTTTTGCAACCTCCTTTTTCCAAGAGACCAGCTCTGAGTCTTCTCCTATAATGCCTGATGAGTTTAGAGAACACCTGACAAGAGATCAGAGACCATTCCTCCATACAGAATCTCTCCAGATCCTTCAGATTCCCAGATCCATGTTGATGCTTCTTCTCTTCAGTTCAGCCCACTCATTTTCTATAGGGTTCAGGTCAGGGACTGGGATGGCCATTGCAGATGCTTGGTTTTGTGCTCAGTGACACATTTTTGTTTTGATTTTGATGCTTGTTTTTGGATTACTGTCCTGTTGGAAGATCCAACCACGGCCCATTATAAGATTTCTAGCAGAGGCTGTCAGGTTTTGATTTTTTATCTATTGGTATTTGAACGAATCCATGATGCCATATATCTGAACAAGATGTCCAGGACTTCTGGCAGAAAATTAGGCCCACAACATTAAAGATACAGCAGAGTATTTCATTCTACACATGGGGTACTTTTTATCCCTGTGTGCACCAAACCCATCTTAAGTGTTTGCTGCCAAAAAGCTCTTTTTTTTGTTTCATCTGACCATAGAACGTTTGAAAAGTAACTGACACTACAGGAACTTCAAATGGGACGGGTTCTATGGTCAGATGAAACAAAAAAATTAGCTTTTTTGGCAGCAAACACTTAAGATGGGTTAGGTTCATACAGGTATAAAAAGTACCCCATGTGTAGAATGAAATACTCTGCTGTATCTTTAATGTTGTGGGCCTAATTTTCTGGGCCTAAGTTTATTGATAAATACTTGAGTTTATGTAGAGATATTTGGTTTTCATCAAATATATTGCATTCGAGTTTCAACTTTATCTCAATAATGTATTGAGAAATATTTCACTTGCTATTGAGATATTTGGTTCTCAAATATGTTTTATTAAGTTGTCATAAGTTTATTGATAAATACTTGAGTTTATGTAGAGATATTTGGTTTTCATTTAGCTCTCAAATATATTGTATTCGAGTTTCAACTTTATCTCAATAATGTATTGAGAAATATTTCACTTGCTATTGAGATATTTGGTTCTCAAATATGTTTTATTAAGTTGTCATAAGTTTATTGATAAATACTTGAGTTTATGTAGAGATATTTGGTTTTCATTTAGCTCTCAAATATATTGTATTCGAGTTTCAACTTTATCTCAATAATGTATTGAGAAATATTTCACTTGCTATTGAGATATTTGGTTTTTATAGAAATCTCAAATATGTTTTAAGTTTCAAGTTTGTCTTAAGATTCTTGAGAAATATTTTAATTCATATTGAGATGTCTGACTTTTGATTGCAGACTATTTTATTTAAGTTTAAACTTTGTGTCAAAACATTTTCTCCCAGAGAGAAATAAAAGCAGACGTACAAAAGTAAATATTGAGATCTCTTTAAAAGCCAATTAAAAGCCTAGATTAAGGCCAACTGCTGATCTGAGCACAGTTTGAGCCACACGCGAGGCTACTCTGCTGTCATTTACCCTCCAAGAGAAACACTTTTCCTTTAGGATGTTCTGTTGCGTGTGTTTTACCGTGGGTCTTATGTAAGCAGCTGATGCAATGCTGTGTGTGTGTGTGTGTGTGTGTGTGTGTGTGTGTGTGTGTGTGTGTGTGTGTGTGTGCGTGTGTGTGTGTGTGTGTGTGTGTGTGTGTGATGATGATGGTCCGTGTCCTGAGACATTAAACGCTCGAACCGTCCCTGTGCTGTTGTATCGAACGACCCGACGGGCCTTTAGCTGTCGCTAGCAGCTCAAAATAGCTTCTACTGTCGGTAACATCAGTGTTTACACACACACACACACACACACACATCTATGTCTTCTGCAATCAATGGCCATTTAGACTAGTTTTAAATAAATAAGTTTGATCATTCAGATTTGTATGATATTCTGTCCACTTAAAGTGCAAAGTGTTAGTGATTTGTTTAGGCGTAACTGAATATCCAGATTGAGTTTGCATCAACAGTGTGTGTGTGTGTGTGTATTAAACTCCCGTGACCTCTGGGCATCAGCGCCAAACGTAATTATTGAAAAGTCAGCAAGAGGCTTACGAATAATTCAGCGCTTACAGTGTTATCAAGTGAACGTAACACTGTGTGGAAACTGTGATCCACAGAGGAACTGTAACCGGAGCACCGGGTCTCCTATTAGCAGGACAAGTGTGTGTGTGTGTGTGTGTGTGTGTGTGTGACGTCTGGCCTTCGACAGAACCAGAGCTGGGAATCAGCCAGACCGACTGACTTTATATCATGTGACTTGAGCTTTATACGTTAATCTATATTGTATATGCATGTTGTATATTTGATTAGATCCACTTTAAGCAGACTTTTAAATACTTTGCTTTTGAGTAATATTATGCAATAATCACACGGATAGTTGATTTGTAACTATACCTTTCACACCTTTTGAAATACATATTTTTATTAATCTAGGATGCGTTAAATTAATCAAAAGTGACAGTAAAGACATTTATAATGTTACAAAATATTCTTTTTCAAATAAATGCTGTGCTTTTCTATTCATCAAAGAATATTTCACAAAAATATGAGCATTGATGATAATCATAAATGTTTCTTGAGCATCAGATCATCATATTAGAGTGATTTCTGAAGGATCATGTGACACTGAAGACTGGAGTAATGATGCTGAAAATTCAGCTTTGATCACAGGAATAAATGACACTTTACTGTATATTCACATAGAAAACATCTATTTTATATTATAATAATTTTTCATATTTTTTACTGTATTTTTTATATAAATGCAGCGTTGGTGAGTGGAAGAGACTCTTTCAAAAACATGACAAATCGCGAGCTTTTGGAGTATTTGAAGCTGCTGTGTTTGGGTTCGTGAGTCTTCAATACGAGTCCGGTCCTTGTTTTCTCTCTGATCCTCCATAACCAGTCGAGTTTACTAATGCAAACATCACTGCTACTAGTGTGCATACTTTGGGTGCGTCAATGCAAACAATAAAGTTCAGTTTGCATGTCAACCACATATCAACTAGGGTTGGGTATCGCTTGAATTTGAACGATTTCGATTCTGCTTATCGATTCCTAATTTCGATTCCAATAAGGTAAAAAAAAACGTAGATATTCACATTTAGTCATATTGCAAAACATTTCTTTGTAGCTGAATATCATGAACACAAATAAACAGGTTAAAGAACACTTACACAAGGATTAAAAATACCGTAGAAAAACAACTAGCCTAACTAGCTTTATTAAAGACAAGTAAAGACTTAGTAATTAAAAAAGAACAAATACAAAATTAGCAATCGCAACAAATAGATACAACTGAAATAATCAGTGTTTTAAGATTTTCAGGTACAGGAACTGTAATCAAATGTAAAATAACACTGCACTTTATAAAATATACATTACAAAGTTATTCAGTCAAGTTCGGGTACATGTTCTCTTCGTCTTTTCTTCTGTTGTTTGATTAGTGTTATTATAGAGATGGCAGGAATATTAGTGCTGTCACTGGGCCCAAATCCATTACATTTTTAAAACAGTAATATCCTATACTAAACCTAAACTAATCTTGACAAACTAGTATATATCATTTGAAAGCTTACAATCTCTTAGTTTCCATATTTGGTGTTTGTTCAAAATAAATTACAGAGGAGCCGTAATTTATCAATTTGCAACAAGAATATTTTCATACTCCTAAGGCGTGTTCAAGACCTTTATTTTGAAATAGTGATGAACATGAAAAATCACGAAAGAAGGGTAGAAACCTCAGTTTGTTTTCATGCCAAGAGATAGCATCCATTCAATTATTTTAGAAAAAAAGGTCTGACATTTTTTTAAATATAAAGAAAAAGATTATAGATTCACCATTTGTGATGTGGCAGCGAGCTATAACGCACATACTTGATCTTTTTATGTGTTTCTTAGAGGTTGAATTCATATCAAAATCTGCCAAACTTCTCATATTACTTCTGAATAGGATGTCTACTTCATAAATTGTATGGAAATTGTGGAAATAATGGTTCATATCACTCAAAACACATATGGAAATGGAGGCGCCCTTATATGGGCAGTAATGGAGTCTGGTCATGCCCTGGTGGAAGCGTTCGGTACTGCGCCCAAACAAAATCTCACTGAAAGCTCATGTTTTGAGATATCAACCTAAAATTTTAAACACAACTTGTTGAGATTTTTGGCTTTGATTTTTTTTCATTTTCATAAACTCAAACTTCTATGACTTTTTTTCACTTCTACAAATATCTGCCAAATGTCTTCTTTAAAACAAGACCAATCTTGCGTCTATATTCCCAAAGCATTCTTGAATTACAACCATTTAAGTTCGAAATGTGCATTTTCATGTATATTCAAAAAAAGGGGGGGGGGTGACACTTAACAGGTTAAGAGCTGCACGGGTCCAGTATACCGACACACACACTTCAGCTCTGAAAACACAGTCGTCCGCACTTGAATGGTTTAAAGTCATATTGAAATGCACACAAAGGAATCGATGAGAGGAATTGAAATGTTATTTTTATAACAAGTATCCGAATCCTGACCTCGATTCCCAACCCTAATAACAACACTTGAAGTCGGCGAACGTGTGCAGATGTCCACCACATCAGTTTAGGAATCCGTCATGTTTAGGCTACTAGTAGGGTTGCCACCTTCGATTTGTGAAAAACCGGGACACTTTTTTGTTTTTTGTTCTTCCTCTGGTGAACCTTTCTTTGTCATAAACGTTGCAATGGCTAGATTTTTGCGTTTGCTTAATGCAAAACTCTGGTGCAAAACATCCTGGATGTGTGGATGCGTGCGACCGAGCGACAGCAGAGGCAGTTGCCGGGCGATAAGTTGAGCTTTGTATTTCTGCTTCCAATCAAATAAAAGTAAACGCCTGGCATCGGCCAATCCACTGTTTTACCCGTTTTTACCCGTTTACGGACACAGGATTGGATGTACACAACCATGAAGAAAACACAGTAACAGTAGAAGGAAACGGTTTCATTTGATTCTACTTTAGAAGTACATTTTCACTAGCCTGGGAAAACCCAGACAACTTCAGACAAGACCCAGACAAAGTTAGTCTGGCAAAGAGCTCATTCAAGCTCATTTCCAATCCGTCGAAATCGCGGCACCAATCGGAAACGTCGGGGCGGGGTTTACACGATGGCGACAGCGCTGGGATTTTGAAGCAGATTTTGTAGCCTACATTACAAAGATGGATGCACATCACTCGTTCGAATCAGCTATCGCGTCTGTTTTAAGCCATTTGAACGTTTCCTTTTTGTTAAAAACCGAGCAAAGAACAACACTCGGAGATTTTCCCCGCCGCTCTGCATACGTCATCTCCTTCATCGCTCTGATTGGGTTTAGGTCTATCCGCGACGTCCGTTGGTGACGCCCCTCTGGAAATGATTTGTCTATGACGCTTTGCCAGACCATAACTCAGTTACAACTGAGAATGGTCAAAGTCCTTTTAGGCAAGTCATGCCACTCGGCCGCCATCTTGGCAACGCCTCCGGGCAGCTATTTTGGACTAACAAGACCAGGCTCCTATCTAAATGAATGGGCAGAGAGTCGGAACTGCAGTTTCACTGGTCACCGGGACATAAAAACTGCTTGTATAGAAACAGCAGTAAAATAGGATAAAAATCGCTGAAAAAGTTTGATGACTTTGCCCCAAAAAAAGGTTTTAAAACGCCTTTTTCCCCACAGGTTATACTTTCACTACGCATGTGCAAGGGTTCTCTCCCTCGGTCGTGCGCGCGCTACACAGTTTAAAGTATATTTCACAGTATGTGCGCGCTCTTGCTCGCTCGCTCTAGATCCCGGGAGATTTGAACTAATTTGCGGGCATCAGGGAGCCGCTATCAATCTGCGGGAGACTTCTGATGTCTGATATTACACAACTCACACATACACTGCATATCAAATCTGCCGCCTTTTCAAACAGTAACGTATTTTGCGCTGTCGCAAACCTGCTGTGCGCATGCGTCAGTGGAACCAGACGATAGGCTTACATGTTTCCCGGCTTGACTGTCAAAAGCAGACGATTGGCTTTCCAGCGGGAGGGGCGGGGCATGTGCAGACAACCGCCATCTTTGGCATTACGGGTTTTCCCTATATAGTTGTATTGAGGAAGTGCCATGTCTCTATATAAATTGTCTCTGGAATGGTCTGGTTTTAACCAGGCTACATTTTCACCAAAAAAAACGTTAGCCTGGCTAACGTCAGACCACGTCTCATTGACACTGAGACTTGGGTCTGGGAACCACATGTTCATTTTCTGGTATTTGAGGTGTGGTTTACGAATGCCCAGAGCCGTTTATTGGGTGCCAAGAATGTCTATCAAATGCGCCTGTACGTAGCTCATAGCCAATCGTTTCTATTATACCAGATGACGTATGTAGAGCGACAGAAACTAGACGAGGAGGAAGACGATGAGTCGGAGATTTATTTGCGTTCTAAACTACTTTGAGCAATATCCAAGGCTGCATGGAAAGGTAGCTTCGCGTCTGCCGCCATGTTGGATCCATAGGTATAAACAAACTGCTTCGGTGTGTCGCATAGACGTCGTCATCGTCTTGCTGCTCCCGTTCTGTGATTGGTTCCCTAGATGAGGCGAAAATCTGGTCCATGGTATCCAGACCGCCTAGCAGCGTGAATAAAACCGCGCTGCGCAAAGGCAGCATGGGGGAAACCCAGGCTAGGACGATTCGTGTCCCGGGAAAGAATATATATTTTCCGGGACTGTCGCTCAATCCCTGAAAAACCGGGACGGGCGGCAACGGTATTCACTAGAGCGGATGTTAACTCCGTCTCGGATGAAGCTTTGAGCTGTGCACGGGTCTGATATTGGAGTCTGGTTGGAGGTTTGCAGCAGGGCAACAGCAGCGACTCTTAGCAAGCAAGGTGAACAATGCAACACTGAGGGAGCGTGTGAGAACTATTTTTGCAGGTGAGCGAAACAATGTGCTGCCATGGCAACCCTTCATCCCCGCAGCCCCCGACGACAGCCGGCACTCTCTGTGCTCGAGAGAACCACTCGCTCTCGCTCTCTCCGACTCAATGTCCACTTTTAGCTTTATTAGCATGACTGTGTAACACAATGTTGCCAAAGCATTGATATATTATATATAAATAAGAAAACAAACAAACAAAACATATATGTATAGATCATGTCATATGTGGCATAGAAATAAATAGATAAATAAACACTATCCTAATAGATGGATAAATACAGTGGGTCTCTCTAGAGAATTAGCTGTGAATAGCTAGCACATATTTAGCCGCTACTGCAGCTGTACTATCCTCTTCTCCGAGTAAGAAGGACATTTTTTCAGTGTCACTCGGTTCAGAGAATCATGGAATCAAGGTTTCAAGTCTGGGCAGAAAAGTGTCTCTTATATTAGTATATGTCGAACAGAAGAGCAGAAAGTGTTCCTCGTCCTCTATGTGCTGAAGATCACAGTGTCTACAGATCCTCTGCTCACACACACACACACACACACACACACACACACACACACACACACACACACACACACACACACACACACACACACACACACACACACACACACACACACTCCTCTGCTCTCTCTCTGTCCACACACACACACACACACACACACACACTCCTCTGCTCTCTCTCTGTCCACACACACACACACACACACACACACACACACACACACACACACACACACACACACTCCTCTGCTCTCTCTCTGTCCACACACACACACACACTCCTCTGCTCTCTCTCTGTCCACACACACACACACACACACACTCCTCTGCTCTGTCTCTGTCCACACACACACACACACACACACACACATTCACACACACTCCTCTGCTCTCTCTCTGTCCACACACACACACACACACACACACACACACACACACACACACACACACACACACACACACACACTCCTCTGCTCTCTCTCTGTCCACACACACACACACACACACACACTCCTCTGCTCTCTCTCTGTCCACACACACACACACACCTCTGCTCTGTCTCTGTCCACACACACACACACACACACACACACACACATTCACACACACTCCTCTGCTCTCTCTCTGTCCACACACACACACACACACACACACACACACACACACACACACACACACACACACACACACACACACACACACTCCTCTGCTCTCTCTCTGTCCACACACACACACACACACACACACACTCCTCTGCTCTCTCTCTGTCCACACACACACACACACACACAAACACACACTCCTCTGCTCTCTCTCTGTCCATGCACACACACACTCCTCTGCTCTCTCTCTGTCCATGCACACACACACACACACACACACACACACACACACACACACACACACACACACACACACACACACACACACACACACACACACACACACTCCTCTGCTCTCTCTATCTCTAGATCATGGTCACTTAATCTGTATTTGGAGAGGATTTGTCTTTCTTTAAAATGTTTAATAAATAGATAACTGGCCAATTTAGTGGATCTGTTGAGGGTCGAGTAACATTGGAGTTTATTCTGGAGGTCAAAACTTGCTTTTAGTGATTCGTCACGAGTGTCTCTTAGATGTGTGTGTATTTCATTAGTAATAGTTGTGGGGCTGCAGCTGTGGTCAGTGGGAGTG
>NW_026606734.1:620000-772500 GCF_029890125.1 Rhinichthys klamathensis goyatoka
CGCACACGACGCAAACACACACACACACACACACAAACACTCGCACACGACGCGCACACACACTCACACACGACGTACACACACACTCATACTTGACACGCACGCACACACACTCGCACACGACGCAAACACACACACACTCGCAACACGACGCACACACACACACACTCACACTTGACACGTACACACAAACACTCGCACACACACACACTTGACTCGCACACACACACACTCGCACACAACGCAAACCCACACACACTCGCACATGACGCACACACTCGCACACACAAACACTCGTGTGCACACACACACATTCACACTTGACACACACACACACACTCACACTTGACACGCACACGCACACGACGCACACACACACAAACACTCGCACGCACACTCACACACACACACACACACACACACACACACACACACACAAGCACACACAAACACTCGCACACACCCTTGAATCGCACACACACACACACACACACACACACACACTTGTCCATTGAACGAGGCCCTGTCGACCCCCTCTGAGTGTGTAGGTGGTAGATGTGACATTTAAAACCAGTTCCACATCTCACCTGCTGTGCACAGGCCTCACACTGCGACAGAAACACCCGCGTCTCAGTGTACGAGCGCCGGAAGAGACTCAGACCCTGAGTAGTTGGACGTAAGAAATGAGCTGTGTTTGAAATGTGAACAGGTATAGAAGTCAACTGCCTACACACAGTCACACAGAAGAATAATGTCTGGGGGAAAGGCACGCTGTGTTTTAAACTAAAGCCAGGGTTAGATCATTCTGTCATCGTTTACACACACTCACACTGTTCCACACCTGCGCGACTTTCATTCTTCAGGGGAAGAAACACAAAAGATGTGATGCTGTTCAGTTCCATAGCATGAAAGTGTACACTGACGGCGCTGTCAAACTCCTGAAAGCAGCATAAAAGCAGCATAGATGTACTTCATACAATACAGACTAAAGTGCTAAAGTTTTAGGTGCTTTTGTAGAGCATGATTGGCGAGCCCTAGTTACTGTGAACATCCACTGCGCCGTAACGTTTCTATGAGGAGGACAGGCGTGTAGAGCAGAAGCACACTTCCAATGCGACACAAGACGGCTTAAAAGTATTAAAACGAGACCAAACAAGATGTAAAATAAGATAAGACATTACTTCTTTTCCTGTTTTCATTTTTATTTAAGAACCATGGTTGTCAAGGTCTCAGAAAACCTGGATATATAATATATATATAATTTATAATTATTTTATTTTATTGGTTTAGTGTATTGCCACTCCTAGTTTCAGTAAATAAAAAGTTTGAAAATGAGCGTCTTTGTCATTTTAGCAGAAATATTAGAAATATCGTCTTTGACAATGAGGGAGTCAACAAGCTTGAGAAGAGCTGGTTTAAGGCTGGTTTAGAGCTGGTTTAGGACTTGTTAGAGCTGTTTTAGAGCTGGTTTAAGGCTGGTTAGAGCTGGTTTAGGACTTGTTAGAGCTGTTTTAGAGCTGGTTTAAGGCTGTTTAGAGCTGGTTTAAGGCTGGTTAGAGCTGGTTTAAGGCTGGTTTATGGCTCTTTAGAGCTGGTTTAGGACTTGTTAGAGAGCTGTTTTAGAACTGGTTTAAGGCTGGTTTAGAGCTGGTTTAAAGCTGGTTTAGATCTGGTTTAGTGCTGGTTTAGAGCTGGTTTAGGACTTGTTAGAGCTGTTTAAGAGCTGGTTTAAGGCTGGTTTAGAGCTGGTTTAAGGCTGGTTAGAGCTGGTTTTGAGCTAGTTTCAGGCTGGTTAGAGCTTTTTTAGGGCTGTTTTAAGGCTGGTTAGAGCTGGTTTAGAGCTGGTTTAGTGCTGGTTTAGAGCTGGTTTAAGGCTGGTTTAAGGCTGGTTAGAGCTGTTTTAGAGCTGGTTTAGTGCTGGTTTAGAGCTGGTTTAAGGCTGGTTAGAGCTGGTTTAAGGCTGGTTTATAGCTGGTTAGAGCTGGTTTTGAGCTAGTTTCGGGCTGGTTAGAGCTGGTTTAGGGCTGGTTAGAGCTTTTTTAGGGCTGTTTTAGGGCTGGTTAGAGCTGGTTTAGATCTGGTTTAGAGCTGGTTTAAGGCTGGTTAGAGCTGGTTTAGAGCTGGTTTAAGGCTGGTTTAGAGCTGGTTTAGGGCTGGTTAAAGCTGTTTTAGAGCTGGTTTAGGGCTGGTTAGAGCTGGTGTAGGACTTGTTAGAGCTGGGTTAGAGCTGGTTTAGGGCTGGTTAGAGCTGGTTTAGAGCTTTTTTAGGGCTGTTTTAAGGCTGGTTAGAGCTGGTTTAGTGCTGGTTTAGAGCTGGTTTAAGGCTGGCTAGAGCTGGTTTGAGCTAGTTTCGGGCTGGTTTAGAGCTGGTTTAAAGCTGGTTTAGGGCTGGTTAGAGCTTTTTTAGGGCTGTTTTAAGGCTGTTTTAGGGCTGGTTAGAGCTGGTTTAGATCTGGTTTAGTGCTGGTTTAGAGCTGGTTTAAGGCTGGTTAGAGCTGGTTTAGAGCTGGTTTAAGGCTGGTTTAGAGCTGGTTTAGGGCTGGTTAAAGCTGTTTTAGAGCTGGTTTAGGGCTGGTTAGAGCTGGTCTAGGACTTGTTAGAGCTGGGTTAGAGCTGGTTTAGGGCTGGTTAGAGCTGGTTTAGAGCTTTTTTAGGGCTGTTTTAAGGCTGGTTAGAGCTGGTTTAGTGCTGGTTTAGAGCTGGTTTAAGGCTGGTTAGAGCTGGTTTGAGCTAGTTTCGGGCTGGTTTAGAGCTGGTTTAAAGCTGGTTTAGGGCTGGTTTAGAGCTGGTTTAATGCTGGTTTCGGGCTGGTTAGAGCTGGTTTAAGGCTGGTTTAGTGCTGTTTAGAGCTGGTTTAGAACTGGTTAGAGTTGGTTAGCGCTGATTTAGAGTTTAGAGAGATTGTCCTTGAAGTTCATAGAGAGATGTTCTTTCCAGCGTTTTAAAAAACCCACAGCTTTCATATTCTCCTGAATGTTACTGCTTCTCTCTCCTCAGGTCTTGAACCTCTTCTTGGCGTTGCTCCTCAGCTCCTTCAGCGCGGACAACCTCTCGTCTCCGGACGAAGACGGAGAAATGAACAACCTGCAGATAGCCATCGCTCGCATCCAGCGGGGAATGCTCTGGCTCCGGCAGGCGCTCTGCGACTTCTTCAACGGGAACTTCAAGCGGCGGCGGCAGAAGGCGAAGGAGGCCAAAGCCATGCTGAAGCTCAAGAGACTCAGCCAGCAGGCGCACTGGGTGGAGGGGAACGGGACGGCCGCCGTCATCGAGCGCGGCGGGGAGGAAGACAGTTACATGACCAACCCCAACCTCACCATCAGCGTTCCCATCGCACCCGGAGAGTCAGACGTGGAGTTTCCAGAGGAGGAGGAGGAGGACGAGGAGGACGCGAGCGAGAGCTCGGAAGAGGAGGTGCCAGAAGAAACGAAGCCGGTGAGTAAAGCTAAATCTTGCATACTTACTAGAGATTTGCACTGGGTTTAAACTGAAGCCCGAACTCGGCCTGGACCCTAAATCATTTAACCCGTGTCACGGCGGCTCGCAATGTGACCCATACTGGGTTCATAACACCCTCCCCCATAGAAAAGGGTTTCTATTTATGAAAGTATCCCGGACGAGCCCCCATTTGTCACGGCCGGCTCGCAAGCCGCGACAAAGAAGGAGACAACACGTTGGATAATGATCAAAAGGAATAACATTTATTAAACTAAAACCATATCCCAGTCTGTCAGTAACGCTCTGTTTACTTCCTGTCTCTATGAAGCCCCTCCTTCTGAAAAGCACACCGTGCTCTGATTGGTCGGCTGGAGCAGTGTGTTGTGATTGGTCGAGCGCTTCGAGTGTGTTTGGGAAATGTCCTGCCCCTTCCCATAACCGCCAGTTTAACACTCTACTAACTCACTCAACCAGGCCCCGCCCCTTTATTCTGCGTATGAATTATTATAATGAGGAATATTGTGACGTGTTCGTTCCCGGTAGAAACTCAAGACTACAATGGAGGCGTTTCAGGAGTTCAGAAACACTGACACTGATATAGAGAAGAACGTGTTCATGCTCAAACAGCAACATTACACAGTGAAGAAAGATGAACATATGAAAAAGCAGAATCGGTGCTCTTTAAGACATTTAAGCACATAAGATTTCTTTGGGCAGAAGTGTACTGTACATTCTGCTTGGTTCATGTTTGGTTTTATATTTACCCATCCGCAAACATTGTGTAAAACAATCAAACTGCAGTCAGTGAGACGGTCTCTTCTCGTCTGCCGTCGGCCAGAAAAAAACAATTGCAAAGTGGAATAGACTTCATGTCTATGGTTGAAATGTGAGACTAGATCTATAATATCCTTAAAATGTGGCATTGATGCTCTCATTAATGTTTCATGTGAGGGATTGTGAGCTTGACGGCACAATAATGCAGTTGCAGTGACTCAATCTGGTGCTCTTCGGCCATTTTTGACCGTAAAAGTTTACTTTTTTCCCCCCAGAATTTAATTTCTTCGTCGGAATGGTATGAAACTTGGTAAAGGTTTTGGGACTTGCTATGTGAACACAAAAAAAAAAATCATGGACATGATTCGAACAGGATAAATGGTCCTGAAAAAATAGTCACACTTGTGTTCCCCGCGTTTGATTTTCTCACAGTTTTAGAGTAAACCATGTTTTTGAAAATATATATTTCACATAAAAATTTAAATATTTTTCATAACAATAAATGTAAAATTCTGTAACTTTTTTTAAGTTCACTTTTTAAAACTTTTCACTATTTCACTTCTTTCACTTCAGCGATAATCTTCCTATACTGTCTTTGAAAAAAGATCAAACTTCATACTTCCAAAAGTTGGAAATGTAATTCTCAGGTCTATGCTCAAAAAGTGAATAAATGGATTATAAATACAGCGTAAATATAATTTAGTAACATAAAACCCCCTAAAAATACGAAATATTTAATAAAAAAACATTATCGAACTAAAATATAGTACATTCATTTGACCGACACTCAAAGACACCAGAGGGTTAATTTAGTGTCCATTTAATTTACTAAACAAATCCTGTTTATAAACTAAGGGTTATAACTGTTAATAAGTGCTGTAACGGGACGGCGGCTCAAATCCCACACTCATATTTCAGACCGTCTCCAGTCCTTCAGCATCGTGTTTCTCTCCGTCTCTTCCTCAGGGAAGTCCTGGCATAGAGAGGCTAATAAGAGTCTATCAGACACACACTCTCCGTCTATCTCGGCTGATGAACGCCCACTCCCAACAGCTATTTTCTCCTGCGTCTTCCTCCAGAGATGTTTTCCCTTGAGGACACCCCCAAAACTGGAGGTCATGTCCACACCCCCCCATCCCCCCCCGCTCAGATCTATTAGTTTTCTCCGACTGAATCGTGGCCATATGCCTGAGCGAGCGCCTAGAGGTTCAGCATGCATATGTGTTACACACACATCACAGATGCTTATGAAAGAGGGATTATGAAAGACTTTGCATGAATTCACACACACACACACACACACACACATATATATATATAAAGTGACAGTAAAGATATTTACAAGGTTACAAAAGTATGAATACTGATGATAATCATAAATTAATCATAAATAGATTTCTGAAGGATCATGTGACACTGAAGACTGGAGTAATGATGCTGAAAATTCAGCTTTGATCACAGGAATAAATTACACTTTACTGTATATTCACATAGAAAACAGATGATTTACATTGTAATAATATTTCACTATTTTTACTGTATTTTTGATCAAATAAATGCAGCGTTGGTGAGTGGAAGAGACTTAAAAACATAAAAAAATTACTGAGCACAAACTTTTGAACGTTTATATATATATACAAAATACATCTCAAAATCATTAATTTCTTTAGTTCAGCTTTTCACTTAAATTCTGTAGATAATATAATTTGAAATGCAAAAATTTGTACTAAATTATATGAAATGTATAGTAGAAGATGCTTTAAGCTGAATGCAAAGTTGCACACTGTGAGGAGAAGTACGACTCTCGTTCAGAGGCTCTTGCCCAGCGAGGGCCCCTGGTTCACGCGGGTCCTGGTTTCCCAGCATGCACTCTGCTGGCAGCTTGGCATCTGCAGAACGCTGGCGGTGTGTTTGGAGAATTCCCTCTCATGATGCCGTTGTGTAACACACGGACCACCCGCTCCCATGAGTGTCACGCTGCTCAGGGAGTCCACACACACCTGTGCTGCAGACTCACCTGTGAAACAACTAACAATTTGACAGTTTGAATATCATTTTATCATTTTCCATTTTAAATATTTTATATATTTTTAATATATTTTATATTTCCATTTTTTAATATTTAATTTTTTAATATAGTTTTTTATAATTCCATGTTAAATATTTCATTTTCATTTTGTAATATTTCAAATTTTTTATATTTTTAAAAAGCTTTTAATTTGTAATATTTCCATTTTAAATAGTTTTTAATATTTTAATATCGTTTTTACTATCCATTTCAATTATTTTTAAATATAGTTTTTATTTTTTATATTTCCATTTTTTATATTTCTAACGTTTTGAATTTATGTATAATATATTTTTTATATATATTTTTCTTTTTTAAATATTTTAACATTTTTGTATTGTAATATTTCCATTTTTAATTGCAATATTTTATCATTTTAATATAGTTAAATGTTCTAATATTTCCATTTAAAAATATTTTTTCAATATTTTATTATTTTTTATTATAATTGCCATGTTTAAATCCTTTTAATATTTCCATTTAATTGTTTTTAAATATTATTTTGTTTAATACAAAATTTATTTTGTATTTTCCATTTTCACTTTCTTTTTAATTAATTTTTTAATTTTTTAATTTTAGTTTTGGTTTTAGTTATTTTACTATAGTTAGTTAGTTAGTCTTAGCATCTAAAGTCTAAACATGAAGTTTTAACATCAAGTGAAACTAAATGGAAATGAAGTGTTGCTTTGGAAGCTTTAGCTGATAGAGTGTTTTGATATTTTGATGTGAGTCAGGAGTTCTGTCCACTCTTCAACAGAGTCATGTGTTAACCGGCAGATCGTTCTGGCTGAGAGTGTGTGTGATGTCCATCTTTATTCCTGAAGTGCTTTCGTCGCGTCCTCTCGACAGGGTGATCTCACACACACTGACCCGTGAATGAGTGTGTTCCTCTGAAACACTGTGATGTTGATGCTGAACTGAATCTGGGACACACACCTGTGTGACGAGGGACTTGATGAGCCGCTGATATTTGTTTTCTCTTTAATCTTTCACTACACCTGTTCCACCTCATTCTGTCCCTCTACATCTTTTATCTTCTCGTTTACCTGTTCTTTTATCTTTCTGCACACCTGTCCTCTCCTGCACACTCTCTCTCTCTCTCTCTCTCTCTCTCTCTCTCTCTCTCTCTCTCTCTCTCTCTCTCTCTCTCTCTCTCTCTCTCTCTCTCTCTCTCTCTCTCTCTCTCTCTCTCTCTCTCTCTCTCTCTCTCTCTCTCTCTCTCTCTCTCTCTCTCTCTCTCTCCGATTCAAGATTCAAATAGCTTTATTGGCATGGTGAAAGAAATCTTTACATTGCCAAAGCATTCATAACACTATACAATACAAACAAATAAATAAATCATTTAAAAAATTAAAAAATAAAAAATATATATATATATTTTTTTTTACTCTGTCTCTCTCTCTCTCTCTCTCTCTGTCTCTCTCTCTCTCTCTTATTTCTGTCGTCATTAATAAGGTCTGGTTTCTGTATAAATACGGAGTGACGCAGACTCACATTATACTGTATATTTGCTTTACAGAAAGCATTTTTATTAATGCACTCGTACTGTATGACAACCACTGACTCGTGTCACAAGTAATTGTATTCATTTATTTTTAGATATACCAATTTATGTATTTATTTATAGATTTTGTGATGGTAATATACACTGTTTTTTGTTTGTTTGTTGTAGACATACTAATACTAATATACTTTTATTTATTTATTTTGAGATATATTAATATTTATCTTTTGTTCATTTATTTATTTATAAATATTGTGATATTAATATACACATTGTTTGTTTATTTATTTCTAGACATACTAATACTAATATACATTATTTATTTTGATATATAATAATACTATTTATTTATTTATGAATATTGTGGTAGTAATATACACTTTGTTTGTTTATTTCTAGACATTCTAATACTATTTTACATTATTTATAGATTTATTTTCACATATATTAATATTTACAATATTTATTTATTTATTTATTTACTGATTTACTTTTGTTTATTTGAAGACATAATAATACTTATGTTTATTTTTAAACATACTAATATTTATTTATTTATGTATTTTTTGATGGATACATTGATAAACATTTTGTTTGTTTGCTTGCTTGTTTATTTTGTATTTTTTTCCAGACATACTAATACTAATATGCATTATTTATTTATTTATAGTTATACAAATACTAATATACATTTATTTATTTATAGGTATACTAATATTAATTTATAGATGTATGGATAGAAAGACCGACTAGCAGTACTATTTATTTATTTATTCATGGCGTCATTATTATGGGCTGTTTTGTCCATATAAATATCCTGTAAGAGTGATGCAGACGCCCCTGAGACTCACATTATACTGTAACTTTGCATTTCCTAAAGTTTTGCATTTTCCTTTTACAACGCTGCACTCGTACTGTGTGACACTGACTCGTGTGTGTGTGTGTGTGTGTGTGTGTGTGTGTGTGTGTGTTTATGTTTACGACGAGTTTCTGATGTTTTGCATGGGTTCAGTGTTCAGGTTCAGGAGTCGCCACCGGCTCACAGTCACACCTGAACCACAGAGACAAACACGAGCAGACGTGGACACACACACACATGCGCACGCACGCACACACACACATGCGTAAACGCACACGCACGCGCACACACCACACACAAACACACACACGCACGCGCACACACACACGCGCACGCGCACGCACGCAAACAGACACACACACACACACACACCCACGCGCACACACACGCGCACTCTCACACACACGCGCACGCAAACACACACACTCACATGCACGCAAACGCGCACGCTAACACACACTCACATGCACGCAAACGCGCACGCTAACACACACACACACACTCTCTCTCACACGCACACACACAAACACTTACACACACACACACTCACGCATGCACGCACACACGCGCACACCCACACACAGACTGGGTCGTCTGACCAATCAGAGCAGAGCAGCTCTCAGAGAGGCGGGGTTTAGAGAGACTGAATCTGTCATCCAACCGTTTCAGACACTGAGAGAAAGAACTGAAGTGCGGTGGATATTATGAGAAAATAAGTATTTTTTTGACCTGCGATGCATGTAAACCTGTCGTTGGAGACTCCAAAACATAAAAAATCAATTAAAAAAAGCGCTATAATACTTAAGATTACAGTTTAATAGGACTAGTTCAATTCCTTGTCTAGATTTAGGTTTTGAACACACGCGTGAGTTAGTTTGACACGTTGAGTTTCAGCAGAAGAAGAGTTCAGACGATTACAGCTGGTGTTGGTCAGAGATCCGGCTGAGATCGGAGAGCATATGTCAGTGTGTAGGAGTGTGTTCGGTTCGCTTCTTTCTCTCCGTCAGTCTGTGTGTTTCAGAGAAGAGGCGGGTGCATTCTGGGAAACGGCTCGTAGTTCAGACTCGGATGACCCGTTCTCTGCCGGAATCACACTCGTTCTGTTGTTCGACTCACTGGCTCGTTGCTCTACTTGTGCCAGATGTGATTCTCACTTTCAACTTTGTGATTATTGAAACTTTCTAGAATGACATCACCTGTGTATATTGCATCATGAAAACTGGGGCTGCACGATTAATTGAAATAAAACCGGAATTGCAGTATGCGCTTATGAAACTGCAAATGCTGCGATTGAAGGAAGTGCACACAGTATACACTAGCGGCTCGTGATCGTCTCGTTCTCTTCATCTTCATCTTCATCTGCTCGTGGAAATGCAACATATGCCAAACATCTTCACAAACTCATAATGAGAAGCACTTCCCGACCGGAGAGAAGCCGTAAGAGCGGCTTTACCAATAACTGTGTGAAATGAAGAAACTCAGAGATAAATATGCTGTAATTTTACAGTTGTAATGTAAAATATATTATTATTGTTGTATTTTTCTTAGTTGTTAGAGTTTTTACAGTGAAATATGACAATAGTTATTTTATTTTTAATTATTTTTTTATTTTAATTAATTATTTGATTTGATTTATTATTATTATTATTATTTTATAGCCATATTGATATATTATAATACAATTTTACCAAATCGTGCATCCCTACAACCAGCAAACCAGTTTTTTTGTGTGTAATATTTCTTATTTTGTTTATACAGGTTTTTATTGTTGTTATTATTAATACCAATCTAGTATCATTGTTATTGTTTATTATTATTATTAATATTAGATCAAAATAAAACCATTAAATAATTAAAGAAATATTATATATCAATATGACTATCAAACAATAATAACATAAATATTATTATTATTTTATAACCATATTGATATAATCATAAAAAGTTTGCCAAATTGTGCAACTCTAAACCTGGATTTTTAAAAAATGTGGGGAAAAAATACAGTGTTATGTTTTTTTTTTTTTATAGCTATTATATATATATATATATATTATCCATCAAGTCCACCAAACCTGGATTTTTATTTTATTGCAATTTTTATCAAAAATGCAATTAGATATGCTTCTCCAAATCATGCATGCCTAATAGAGCCTCTATGCCAAATGATGTTTCGGTCTGGTGTTCTTCAGTGTCGCTCAGACAGAGGTCGGGTCGCAGGTTTGTCCAGTAAACGGTAATAATGCAGTGTGTGTGGATGTGTCACACACACGAGCTCTGATGGCATCATGTGATTAGAGTGTGTTATTGATGTGTGATTGACAGATGCTGGTTCTCAACAGGTGGATGTGAAGGATGGTTGTTCTCAAATCAGCGGTCAGTCGAACACACACACACACACACACACACACACACACACACACACACACACACACACACACACACACACGCGCAGCGAGGTCTGATTTCACATTGTGGCCCTGTCCCTCTGCGGGAGGTTATTTACGGGGCCTTTGTGCAACTCTACCTCCCTCAGTGCTGGGATTCCTCACACGCCGGCGAGAACGCCATTAAACTTGAGTTTGGACGCGTGCGAGGCGAATAAAGCTGCCAGCTAACGTCCCGTCACGGCTCCTGACACTGACAAAACACAGGGATATTGATGATGTCATTCCCTGTTTACTGAGTGCTCAGCGAAACCATATCATATTCCACATCAGATCGCAGAATAACAGCGTCTTACGGTGAAGCCGAGCCTGAGGCGTCAGTCTGCGATCGGAGGAAAGCTTCCCTGTGTTTATCGGAGGAGTGAATGACAGCTGCGGGATTTAGGGAATGAGAATTCAAGGATTATGGAAGTGGAGATCAGATGTGAGAATCTGACGTTCAGACAGAATGGAAAGAACATTAGTTTAGACAGATACGGGACAGTCGGCCCAATATCACATATCTGCTTTTGTCTTCTTCCTTTCCCTTTTTTTACATTGGAAACACTGATCATATTTCATCCCAAAATCAAGATACAATTTTGCATTGTATTTTGCATAAAGAAAATTACTCTTTTTTTTTTTTTGCATTGTTACATTTTTTTCATGACAATTAAACACTTTTACAAACAAAATGTTTATTTTTTATTATTTATTAAATGTTCTAAACAATTGACAGCCCTTTTTAAGTCATAGATAAATGAAACCTCACAGATCAACTAAACTAAACCTCATAGATCAACTAAACTAAACCTCACAGATCAACTAAACTAAACCTCACAGATCAACTAAACTAAACCTCATAGATCAACTAAACTAAACCTCACAGATCAACTAAACTAAACCTCACAGATCAACTAAACTAAACCTCACAGATCAACTAAACCTCACAGATCAACTAAACCTCACAGATCAACTAAACTAAACCTCACAGATCAACTAAACCTCACAGATCAACTAAACTAAACCTCATAGATCAACTAAACTAAACCTCACAGATCAACTAATCTAAACCTCAGATCAACTAAACCTCACAGATCAACTAATCTAAACCTCAGATCAACTAAACCTCACAGATAAACTAAACCTCAGATCAACTAAACCTCACAGATCAACTAAACTAAACCTCATAGATCAACTAAACTAAACCTCAGATCAACTAAACTAAACCTCACAGATCAACTAAACCTCACAGATCAACTAAACCTCAGATCAACTAAACCTCAGATCAACTAAACCTCACAGATCAACTAAACTAAACCTCATAAATCAACTAAACTAAACCTCAGATCAACTAAACCTCATAGATCAACTAAACCTCACAGATCAACTAAACCTCAGATCAACTAAACCTCACAGATCAACTAAACCTCACAGATCAACTAAACTAAACCTCATAGATCAACTAAACTAAACCTCAGATCAACTAAACTAAACCTCATTGATCAACTAAACCTCACAGATCAACTAAACCTCAGATCAACTAAACCTCACAGATCAACTAAACCTCACAGATCAACTAAACCTCAGATCAACTAAACCTCACAGATCAACTAAACCTCAGATCAACTAAACCTCAGATCAACTAAACCTCACAGATCAACTAAACCTCACAGATCAACTAAACTAAACCTCATAGATCAACTAAACTAAACCTCAGATCAACTAAACTAAACCTCATAGATCAACTAAACCTCACAGATCAACTAAACCTCAGATCAACTAAACCTCACAGATCAACTAAACCTCACAGATCAACTAAACCTCAGATCAACTAAACCTCACAGATCAACTAAACCTCACAGATCAACTAAACTTCAGATCAACTAAACCTCAGATCAACTAAACTAAACCTCACAGATCAACTAAACCTCACAAATCAACTAAACCTCACAGATCAACTAAACTAAACCTCAGATCAACTAAACTAAACCTCACATATCAACTAAACCTCACAGATCAACTAAACTAAACCTCAGATCAACTAAACTAAACCTCATAGATCAACTAAACCTCACAGATCAACTAAACCTCAGATCAACTAAACCTCACAGATCAACTAAACCTCACAGATCAACTAAACCTCAGATCAACTAAACCTCACAGATCAACTAAACCTCACAGATCAACTAAACCTCACAGATCAACTAAACCTCAGATCAACTAAACCTCACAGATCAACTAAACCTCAGATCAACTAAACCTCACAGATCAACTAAACCTCAGATCAACTAAACCTCACAGATCAACTAAACCTCAGATCAACTAAACCTCACAGATCAACTAAACCTCAGATCAACTAAACCTCACAGATCAACTAAACCTCACAGATCAACTAAACTAAACCTCACAGATCAACTAAACTAAATCTCACAGATCAACTAAACCTCACAGATCAACTAAACCTCAGATCAACTAAACCTCACAGATCAACTAAACCTCACAGATCAACTAAACCTCACAGATCAACTAAACCTCACAGATCAACTAAACCTCAGATCAACTAAACCTCAGATCAACTAAACCTCACAGATCAACTAAACCTCAGATCAACTAAACCTCAGATCAACTAAACTAAACCTCACAGATCAACTAAACCTCACAAATCAACTAAACCTCACAGATCAACTAAACTAAACCTCAGATCAACTAAACTAAACCTCACATATCAACTAAACCTCACAGATCAACTAAACTAAACCTCACAGATCAACTAAACCTCACAGATCAACTAAACTAAACCTCACAGATCAACTAAACCTCACAGATCAACTAAACCTCACAGATCAACTAAACCTCACAGATCAACTAAACTAAACCTCACAGATCAACTAAACCTCACAGATCAACTAAACCTCACAGATAAACTAAACTAAACCTCACAGATCAACTAAACTAAACATCACAGATCAACTAAACTAAACCTCACAGATCAACTAAACCTCACAGATCAACTAAACCTCAGATCAACTAAACCTCAGATCAACTAAACCTCACAGATCAACTAAACTAAACCTCATAGATCAACTAAACTAAACCTCAGATCAACTAAACTAAACCTCATAGATCAACTAAACCTCACAGATCAACTAAACCTCAGATCAACTAAACCTCACAGATCAACTAAACCTCACAGATCAACTAAACTAAACCTCATAGATCAACTAAACTAAACCTCAGATCAACTAAACTAAACCTCATAGATCAACTAAACCTCACAGATCAACTAAACCTCAGATCAACTAAACCTCACAGATCAACTAAACCTCACAGATCAACTAAACCTCAGATCAACTAAACCTCACAGATCAACTAAACCTCACAGATCAACTAAACCTCACAGATCAACTAAACCTCACAGATCAACTAAACCTCACAGATCAACTAAACCTCACAGATCGACTAAACCTCAGATCAACTAAACCTCACAGATCAACTAAACCTCAGATCAACTAAACCTCACAGATCAACTAAACCTCACAGATCAACTAAACCTCACAGATCCACTAAACCTCACAGATCAACTAAACCTTAGATCAACTAAACCTCACAGATCAACTAAACCTCACAGATCAACTAAACCTCACAGATCAACTAAACCTCAGATCAACTAAACCTCACAGATCAACTAAACCTCACAGATCAACTAAACCTCAGATCAACTAAACCTCACAGATCAACTAAACCTCAGATCAACTAAACCTCAGATCAACTAAACCTCACAGATCAACTAAACTTCAGATCAACTAAACCTCAGATCAACTAAACTAAACCTCACAGATCAACTAAACCTCACAAATCAACTAAACCTCACAGATCAACTAAACTAAACCTCAGATCAACTAAACTAAACCTCACATATCAACTAAACCTCACAGATCAACTAAACTAAACCTCACAGATCAACTAAACCTCACAGATCAACTAAACTAAACCTCACAGATCAACTAAACCTCACAGATAAACTAAACTAAACCTCACAGATCAACTAAACTAAACCTCACAGATCAACTAAACCTCACAGATCAACTAAACCTCACAGATCAACTAAACTAAACCTCACAGATCAACTAAACCTCACAGATCAACTAAACCTCACAGATCAACTAAACTAAACCTCACAGATCAACTAAACCTCACAGATCAACTAAACTAAACCTCAGATCAACTAAACCTCACAGATCAACTAAACCTCACAGATCAACTAAACTAAACCTCAGATCAACTAAACCTCAGATCAACTAAACCTCACAGATCAACTAAACTAAACCTCACAGATCAACTAAACTAAACCTCACAGATCAACTAAACCTCACAGATAAACTAAACTAAACCTCACAGATCAACTAAACTAAACCTCACAGATCAACTAAACCTCACAGATCAACTAAACTAAACCTCACAGATCAACTAAACTAAACCTCACAGATCAACTAAACCTCACAGATCAACTAAACTAAACCTCAGATCAACTAAACCTCACAGATCAACTAAACTAAACCTCACAGATCAACTAAACTAAACCTCACAGATCAACTAAACCTCACAGATAAACTAAACTAAACCTCACAGATCAACTAAACTAAACCTCACAGATCAACTAAACCTCACAGATCAACTAAACTAAACCTCAGATCAACTAAACCTCACAGATCAACTAAACTAAACCTCAGATCAACTAAACTAAACCTCACAGATCAACTAAACCTCACAGATCAACTAAACTAAACCTCAGATCAACTAAACCTCACAGATCAACTAAACTAAACCTCAGATCAACTAAACTAAACCTCACAGATCAACTAAACCTCACAGATCAACTAAACTAAACCTTAGATCAACTAAACTAAACCTCAGATCAACTAAACTAAACCTCACAGATCAACTTAATGCCACAAAAGTTCAGTTTTACTCTCACTGGTCTTTCAAATGTTAGTTCAGATGATCTCCGATGTTTCTCGTGCCGTCGGGGGAATCTGTCATCCGGAGGGCAGTTCGGCTGTCTGGTATTACATTTCCTTGGACAATCTCACACCGTCAGTCAGACAAACACACACACACACACACACACACACTCTCTCTCTCTCTCTTCAGCGCTCCACTTAGCATGAGCTTCCTCTAGTTTGAACAGACGTGATGATGGACTGAGTGTGTCGCAGTTTGACAAGGAAACCAAGTCGCACCTGGAGACTCGCTCACCCCTGAACAGCAGAATAAATCACACACACACACACACACATGCGTGCACGTGCACACACACTCTCTCTCACGCACAAACACCCACTCACCATGCAGAATAAACCAACGCTTTCAACGCTTATGACTCTGATTCTCTTCTGACAAATTCTGTATTGAGAATATTAACCTAATACTTCTGCATCGTCTTGTATGGACTGTAATTTTGAGAAATATGCCTTTTTTTTAGATCCATCCATCCGATATACATTTATTCAATTTTATGCACATACACAAACTAATATTTATGTATTTACATTTAATTAATTTATAAATAAACAACTTTCAGTTTCACCCCAAAACGTGGAAGATGGAGGGTTTCCACGATTACGCAAAATGGAAACATCTGAACATTTGAAAATTATTTTTATCCAGGCCTATATATTGTCATATCTATACATTTGTCTTGTCATGCTTGTCATCTCTAAACGCTTGATCCTGCAGGTTGAGCTTTTATAAATCTGAAACACAATGAGATTTTTGGTTTTAATTCTCCAGGAATCATGAATGATTGCAGAGGTGAACTATATCATAAGTAAGTAAGTAAGTAATAAGTAAATTCATCGGTCCAGTGATCTGATTGGCTCTCGTGATTTTCAGAGCGATGAGACCAGCCTATCAGAGGGCAGCACCATCGACCTCAGGAAGCCCGGCGAGGAAGAGGACGAATACTCCGAGATGGCCGAAGAAACCATGGATCCGGAAAACTGCTTTCCTGATCGTGCGTAATCCCACATATCACACTTACAGATGCACACATTCTGTATTATACATTTTAAGGCCAGACATGTAGTTTGTTGAGGGTTGGTGTTTTAGGGAAGGACTACATGCCTGCGCACATATATTCACACGCGCATCCCTATAGCATGAGCTCTTAATGCGCACGTGCGTGCCATAGCGTTCTCACAGGTTCGCATTTTTTAATTTTGCGTAGAGAGAACTTAAGAGTTTTCTGTTTTACCCAAGCGTGCCGCACAAGCCCTGAAAAGTGAAGCCAAAGCGTCTCGATCGCCCCCGGGTGGCCGGTCCCAGTATAGCTCATAAACCCCGCCTCCCCGTGTTATTCAACCAACTAAACAATTAAATTACACTTCAAATATCTTTTTTCCAAAGGTGGTTTCTGTCATTTGCTGTCGTTTTTATCACGCTGATGTAAGTTCAAGTGTCTGTTTTTAAAATAAGTTTGTTTTTAGTTAGTTACGTGATGCTATAAAAGCATCGGTGGTGTGACGTCATGATTGACAGCTGTGATTGACAGGTTCTCTGTCACTGAAGCACCAACGGACTCTTTTTCGGGATCTTCGGAGGACTGAGGAGATTGTATTTACTTTATTTTAACAAGCCTCTTGTCGTACTGCAATCAACAGACATCAAAATTGGAGCAGAACGGAGGAACGGAGCAGACATAGGCCACTTAAATAAGTGCTGGGAGAGTGCATTCTGCGGGAGTGGGGGCGGAGCCTTGATTTCGCCGTTTTAAGGCCCTTGCACAATGAGTCCAAAATTTTCAGATGCTTTTTCTCTAGGGCTGTCAGTTAAACGCGCTATTAACGGCGTTAACGCAAACCCATTTTAACAGCGTCAATTTTTTAATCGCGCGATTAACGGCGTCTTTTTGGCCTAGCAAACTTTGCAGCTTTTTTCCAATGCTTTTGCAACAGACGTGGCGCTGCGCTATGAAACCCATTCATTTCAATGGCTTGCGCCGCGCGAGGACGCTTTGAAAGCGCAAGCGGATCTAGCTAGACCGGAAACAAAACAACAGGCACGCCGCACACACTCGTTTGGGCTTGCGAGCTGACCAAATAGTTGGTTAACGTTACGTTTTGAGTGGATGACGAGCGCGAGACGCCGAAATGGATGCCAATAAGATTCTGAATGGAAAGTTTACTTTTAAAAAGTTGCCAAATGGTCCCATTGACGAGACCAAAGTGATCTGTGTGTTTTGTCGTTGTGAACTGAGCTATCATCATCGCAGCTCGTCCAGTCTGAAATACCACTTGATGATGGCCAAGCACACACACACACACACACAGCTGATGCGAAGCTCCGCCCCCTCGTCAATATCAGGACCTCGTCAGTATTTCTTTCACCCTTTTATTGATGGACAGTGTTACATTGTGTGAGAGATTATTTGCTCCAAGTGAGAATGTTAGTGTGAAATTGAACACAGTATATGCCAATGTTGTTTTCAATAAAAAACATTTGCACAAAGCAAGCCGATCCACTTTTCCATGTTGATAAGAGCATTAAAATGAGAAAAAATAATGGGACAAAAAGAAATCAAGAGACATTTAGAATTCGTGATTCGGTGCCATGGCTCTGAATTGTCAAAACACCTCTCAAACGGCTCGCTACGGATGCGAAAAACACAGAAAGTCGAACCCGATCCGATTTTTTTAATGACGGATGAAAGTTTCGGAGGCAGTGTGCAAGCGTGATTGACATAACGTGAGGTCGTATTTATTTTTTAACGTTCTGAGAGGTGTGTGTGTTCACAGTTCACACACACCGAATGACTAATACGAATAAACACACTGAGTGTGGAGGACCTTTACTCTTATGATGACGAACAGCTCGATTCATTCTCAAATCATACAGCATTTACCGTTCAGTAAAGTGCAGAAGTTGGGTTATAGAAGTAAAAATCACATTCATTTTCTCCATCTTTTCCACACACAAAAAAAACACAAAGCATTGAATGACACAAACAACATGCATTTTTCCAGATTTTCAAATGCTTTTGGTTTGAATCAAATGTTTATGCGGTTGATTTGATTTGTGGATCCGAAAATGAATGTGTAAAAACACTATTCTTCTATTCCTCATCATGGAAATGGTTTTATTTACCCAGAGCTTTTCTTAAGGTGTTTTATTTGAGCTGAAGTGCGAGAGATTTGCAGTATCAAGCCTGTGAGATCAGTGTTTTCTGTCTCCGCCGCTGTGATCCTCCTGTTTACTCGCGTTCTCAAGCACAGGCCATTTGATAGAAAACATTAACCAATGAACTGACATTTAAAAGGGCGACGGGGCATTAAATTGGATGTCCTGCGTCAGCATAGATTTGAAAAGGCCCGTCAGAGACGAAATGGTCCTGTGTTAATTTGATGATGACTGACTCTCTATATTTAATTTAGTTGAATGCATCGACCCGCCGGTCCAGAATCATCCCGACGCGCTAAACACGCTGACTCTCGACTCGTACTGTCGGACTATAATAGTTTTATACGATTAAAGATCAGTTATTTATCTTAATTATAAGTCATGAAATTGAAGGGCGGCTCTTAGTGTCGAAATAAGACAATTGAAATCTTAATTATTAACATTTACATCTTTATCCAAATGAAGAGATTCCTCTAAAGAAGGCATTAAACGAGAAGTGCTAGTAATAAGTGCTAATAGTTCATGCAATTAGTTTTGAACATGATATTTTGCACACAAAATGTTCTGTATAAACTCTAGGGTTCTTCATTCATTTTAAACAACCCTTTATGCCAAAACGCTTCTATATAAGGAGAATTGTCTTAAATGATTGCATAATAATTCACGTTTAACAGGTTTTAATTTTTTTTCTGGTGATAAAGTAGTGGTTTAATTCATCAAATTTAATGAAAATTTAAAATGAATGAATGATTTAAAACTAAATCCATAAAATGGTCCCATGTTGGGAATCCCTGTACACTCTAAAAAATGCTGGGTTGTTTCAACCCATGGTTGGGTCAAATATGGACAAATCTAAGCGTTGGTTTAAATTTTTTTTATTGCATTTTTAAACGCAACGATTGGGTTTGTCCATATTTGACCCAACCATGGGTTGAAACAACCCAGCATTTTTTAGAGTGTATATATGAGTCGCCTGATGGAACCGTTGAAGGTTCCAAATGGAATGTTTAATTCTACAGCCTCTCGCAACTTTCCCTCCAAATTTGAAAATAAGAAAAATCATCTTGAGGGTCTTTATATTGTGTGCATTTGCTTTGTTAAGTACGAGTTTGTTCTGAGAAGTGTGTGTGTGTGTGTGTGTGTGTGTGTGTGTGTACATGTTTTGTGTGTTTGTGTGTGTGTGTGTACATGTTTTGTATGTGTGTGTGTGTACATGTTTTGTGTGTTTGTGTGTGTGTGTGTACATGTTTTGTATGTGTGTGTGTGTGTGTGTGTGTGCGCGCATAACAGGCTCCTTGTGAATATTTGGATGCTGTGTTGTTTTAATCAGTATTGGTCATTCCCAATAAAATAATCAAGTGTCTGTGTGTGTGTGTGTGTGTGTGTGTGTGTGTGTGTGTGTGTGTGTGTGTGTGTGTGTGTGTTCCACAACCGCCTCAAATCTGCATTTCTAAGCTGTGGACTTTATTGCGTGCGGAGGAAAACACTGCGATTGCTTGCGGGACAGCCCATAAACTGCTGTCTCTTTTAAGGAGTGAATGATTTATGAGAAATGAGCTGCCATGTAATTCTCCGATGACAGGACACATCCCAGCGTTTCGTTTGAGGCCGGATCGGATTTCTCACCTATAAATGAAATAACGGCACACTTTCACATGCCTGAATTGAATCAGCACAGCTCTCTGATGGAGAAGGGAAAGGGCAGGTTCACACATTACACAGGGAAATCACTAAGGAATCAGGAATCACTGAGGAGAACGTGCAAAAAAGTGCAATGCAATAAACACTTTCTAGTTAGAAGAAAAATAAAAGCACTTTACATTTTGCATTTTTAATGCATTCTAGAAATTATCGATTTTATTGCATGATTTAACATACCATATTTTCCTGAAAAATATAAATAAGTCAATTATATTTTATCATCAAAACATGCAACATATTAATACTTATATTTATTCTTTTATTTATAGATACTAATGTATATCAGTAAATGTATATTGCATATTAGTGTATAAATGTATATTAGTGATGTGCATCACTTTTCATGCACATTTTAATATTGATTTATTTACATTTTTATTTGTTTGTTTGTTTGTTTATAGGCATACTAATACAAATAAACATTATTTATACTATATTTATTTGCATTTATTTGTTTGCTTTTTGTTTATAGACATACTAATATGAATATGATTTATTTATTTCATTTATAGACATACCAATACTAATATACATTATTAGTTTGTTTGTTTATTGCCTAAAACGAACCTATAAACGGAATAACGGCACACTTTCACGAACGTGACTTTATTGCCCAAAAAATGCAATAAACACTTTCTAGTTAGAAGAGAAACTTTACATTTTACATTTTGCAATAGTAATGCATTTTAGAAATTAATGATTTGAATGCATGGTAACTTAAGGATTTAATATACCATATTTTTCTAAAATATAAGTCACGTTTTTATCATCTATGTGCGACATACTAATATTTATTATTTATTTATTTATTTATTTAAATGTATTTATAGACATACTAAGGTGAATGTACATTATTTATACTTATTTATTTGTTTTTTATTTCTTTATAGACGTACTAATACTTAATATACATTATTTATACTTATTTATTTGTTTTTTATTTCTTTATAGACGTACTAATACTTAATATACATTATTTATACTTATTTATTTCTTTTTTATTTCTTTATAGACGTACTAATACTTAATATACATTATTTATACTTATTTATTTGTTTGTTTATTTCTTTATAGACATACTAAGATGAATATACATTATTTATTTGTTTTTTTTTATTTCTTTATAGACATACTAATACTTAATATACATTATTTATACTTATTTATTTGTTTTTTATTTCTTTAGACATACTAAGATGAATATACATTATTTATACTTATTTATTTGTTTGTTTATTTCTTTATAGATATACTAATACTTAATATACATTATTTATACTTATTTATTTGTTTTTTATTTCTTTATAGACGTACTAATACTTAATATACATTATTTATACTTATTTATTTGTTTGTTTATTTCTTTATAGACATACTAAGATGAATATACATTATTTATTTGTTTTTTATTTCTTTATAGACATACTAAGATGAATATACATTATTTATACTTATTTATTTCTTTGTTTATTTCTTTATAGACATACTAATACTTAATATACATTATTTATACTTATTTTTTTTTTTGTTTATTTCTTAGACATACTAATACTTAATATACATTATTTATACTTATTTATTTGTTTGTTTATTTCTTTATAGACATACTAATACTTAATATACATTATTTATACTTATTTATTTGTTTGTTTATTTCTTTATAGACATACTAAGATGAATATACATTATTTATTTGTTTTTTTATTTCTTTATAGACATACTAAGATGAATATACATTATTTATACTTATTTATTTGTTTGTTTATTTCTTTATAGACATACTAAGATGAATAAATATTATTTATTTGTTTTTTATTTCTTTATAGACATACTAAGATGAATAAACATTATTTATTTGTTTTTTATTTCTTTATAGACATACTAATATGAATATACATTATTTATACTTATTTATTTGTTTGTTTATTTCTTCATAGACGTACTAATACTTAATATACATTATTTATTTATTGATTTATTGATTTATTGATTGCCTAAAAAGGTTTCATGGAGAAGCACAATGCAATAAATGCTTTAGATAGAGGAGAAATGAATGGATTTTGCATTTTTAATGCATAAAATATAATAATGAACATTTTCCGGGAATAAAATAAATAAATGTACAGGTTTGGCGTTTATTTAAAAAGCAGTAGTTTATAGTGTATGTTAGTATGAGCACTAGAACAGTCATGCCTGGTAAGCAGAGCGGTCTGCACGCGCTCACACACGTCAGGAGAGTAAAACACGGACGTTCCCTGAGAATGATGAAGTCACCAATACTGATTCGCTCTCGATGTTGGTAATTGTCTGATGAATGCTGATGCCCGAGTGCTAGATGTCTGAGGAGCGCAGGAGCATCGCTACAAATTGAGTTGAGAGAACCCTGTTACCATAACCCTGTTATTAAGTTTACAGGCAATAAGTTAATTTAGAAGAGCTCAGATGGCAGTAATGGAGACGCTTTGCCGACCGCGCGAGGCTCAAATGGGATTTGATGGCAGGGACTGGTTGATACAGACGTGGAGCTTTAAGAGCGCCGGGATTATGGCACATAAAAGACCCGCAGATTAGCGAGACGAAGACCTTTTACAGCCGCGGCGGCGAGGTCCATTTACCAGCCAGCGCTGACTTCATCACTTCCCTCACTGACGTGTGTGTGTGTGTGTGTTGCACAGACATCGATCTCCACGTTTCACTGCATCTGTGATCTTCTGGAGTGTTTTCAAGCTCTTTGAACTCTTTTGAAGTCGCGTTCTCAAATGTTGATTTGTACAAAGAGGTTTTGAAAGTGGAAAAGTCAGCAAAACGAGTTTCTGCTTCTCACTTATGGTCTGAATTACTGGCGATCGATGCGTGGATAATCTATTATTGTATTACAAAATATAAAGTAGTTTGGCGTATTCTTCAATTCAGTATAATTGATTTAAAAGCTAAAGAAGTGAAGCAGTTTTGTTTTAAAATACTAGTAATATTTAGTCAGTGTGTCGTAGCCATTTACATTTATTCATTTAGTCTCCAGGAATCATTTCGTTGTCATGTGACAAAAACACACAACAGGAAATGATGTCATAGCACGGACCTCAGTATACTCAAACAAAAAGGACTTTTTAAAAATCCATGATATTTTTACACAATAATATACATTTTACTTCAGAGAATTAGTTTGAGAACTTTTTGTTAATGTTTTAATATGTTATTATTGATCATTTAGTTACATTATTTAATATTTTATTACTTTTTAGTTGAAGGACACACACAGTGAGCCGATCAACATTTACGTTAATTGAAATTAAGATGAAATAAAATAAAATATTTCTGTAAAATATTTAGAATATATATATATATATATATATATAAAATAAAAAGTTTAATAAAAAAAAAAAAAGTTTAATAAATAAATAAAATAATAAAATAAAATAAAAATATTAGTTGAAAACTTAAACTAAACTAAAATTTTAAATGTTGCCTTGCCAAGTTGAATCACTAAAATTGTTGTCTGGAAATTGTTGACAAAAATTGTATTAAATCTAAGTAGCAATATAAAAAAATTAATAAAACGACAAAAGCATATAACGAAATGACAAAAAAATTGTATACAAACATGAACACTAAAAATATAACTACGAAAATAAAAGCTAAATCAAAATATGAATAAAAATGAGCTCATTGAAGTAATGCATACTTGCTTGTTAAGAAATGAATAATCACTGATATTAATGCTAATGTTTTCCCCCAGTGTGTGTCCGCCACTTTAAGTGCTGTGACATCAACACGTCGCAGGGTCTGGGCCGGGCCTGGTGGCGTCTGAGGAAGACGTGTTACCAGATCGTGGAGCACAGCTGGTTCGAGACCTTCATCATCTTCATGATCCTCCTCAGCAGTGGAGCGCTCGTGAGCTTCATCTCTACATGCACTTTACACATCATTACTCACACACACTCCTGTAAGACTTGTGGTCATCTTCCAAACACTGTCAAGTGTTATAAGCTGCACGGGTCCCACACTTGAAAAGGGATCCTTACTTCTCAATAACACTGGATTCCACTCACAACAATGAGGCTTAAAGGGTTCGTTCACCCAAAAATGAAAATGATGTCATTAATGCCTCTCCCTCGTGTCGCTCCAAGCCCGTCAGACCTCCGTTCATCTTCGGGACACAGTTTAAGATATTTTAGATTTAGTCCGAGAGCTTTCTGTCCCTCCATTGGAAATGTATGTACGGTTTACTGTCCTTGTCCAGAAAGGAGATAAAGACTTCATCAAAGTAGTCCATGTGACATCAGTGGGTTAGTTAGAGTGTGTTGAAGCATCGAAAATACATTTTGCTCCAAAAATAACAAAAACTAGGACTTTATTCAGCATTGTATTGTGTTCCGGTTCTGTTGTGGATCCGCGTTCAGTGCCGCCGCTGACATGTGTTTGGTGTGTGTGTGTGTGTGTGTGTGTGTGTGTATTCTGGTTCTGTTGTGGATCCGCGTTCAGTGCCGCCGCTGACGTAAGACGCTGCTGACGTGTGTCTGGTGTGTGTGTGTGTGTGTGTGTGTGTGTGTGTCTTCCGGTTCTGTTGTGGATCCGCGTTCACCCACTGATGTCACATGGACTACTTTGATGATGTCTTTACTTCCTTTCTGGACAAGGACAGTATACCGTACACACATTTACAATGGAGGGACAGAAAGCTCTCGGACTAAATCTAAAATATCTTAAAACCCTTTAAGTGTCACCCCCCCCCCTTTTTTTGAATATACATGAAAATGCACATTTCAAACTTAAATGGTTGTAATTCAAGAATGCTTTGGAATATAGACGTAAGATTGGTCTCGTTTTAAAGAAGACATTTGGCAGATTTTTGTAGAAGTGAAATAAATTAAGAAAGTTAAACAGAAAAAAAGTTATAGAAGTTTGATTTTATGAAAATGTACCATGTAAAAAATTGAATTATTCATATTTTATAGAAAATATATATTTTCAAAACCTGGGCGACTCTAAAACTGCAAAAAAAATCAAAGTCAAAAATCTGAACAAGTTGTGTTTCAAATTTTAGGTTGATATCTCAAAAAATGAGCTTTCAGTAAGATTTTTGTTTGGGCGCAGTACCGAACACTTCCACTAGGGCACGACCAGACTCCATTACTGCCCATATAAGGGCGCCTCCATTTCCATATGTGTTTTGAGTGATATGAACCATTATTTCCACAATTTTCATACAATTTATGAAGTAGACATCCTATTCAGAAGTAATATGAGAAGTTTGGCAGATTTTGATATGAATTCAACCTCTAAGAAACACAAAAAGAACAAGTATGTGCGTTATAGCTCGCTGCCACATCACAAATGGTGAATCTATTATTTTTTTCTTAATATTTAAAAAAAATTCAGACCTTTTTTTCTAAAACAATTGAATGGATGCTATCTTTTGAACTCTTGGCATGAAAACAAACGGAGGTTTCTACCCTTCTTTCATGATTTTTCATGTTCATCACTATTTCAAAATAAAGGTCTAAACACGCCTTGAGTATGAAAATATTCTAGTTTCAAATTGATAAATTATGGCTCCTCTGTAATTCATTTTGAAAATTAATCACCAAATATGGAAACTAGAGATTGTAAGCTTTCAAATGATATATAGTTTGTCAAGATTAGTTTAGGTTTAGTATAGGATATTACTGTTTTAAAAATGTAATGGATTTGGGCCCACCGGTGGGCCGGTGACACTTAAGAACTGTGTCCTGAAGATGAACGGAGGTCTGACGGGCTTGGGACGACATGAGGGAGAGGCATTAATGACATCATTCTCATTTTTGGGTGAACTAACCCTTTAAGTTGCCTTCTCTCATTTTATTGCAGAATTTCAGTAGGTGAAAAACCTTTGAAACCACACAACAAACCAGTGTAAATATTTACAACAAACCTTAAGTAAACAGCAATGCACATACATGTAATCACTGAAATCTCATACTGTACATAACAGTTTATACGGGTTTAATTTGGTAAGCATTAGCACAATACCATTTCTTTTTACTAATACTATTTTACACCATAGCAAATAAGTCTTAGAAGAATTAGCTTTTATCACCAGACTTGTATTTTCAGTATAAGGGAATTTAACTATGTTTAACATAATGCATATCTTAACAAATGAATTAATTACACATTTTTAAAATAATTTTAGCAGATTGACTACATGAATTATTTCTTAATAATAGACATGAATGAAGATATTTTTACTGTAATCTAAGAGATTTCTGTCCCTCTATTGACAGTCCAGCGAGGTTCATTCTCGTGTTACGCAGCGACAGAATCAAAAAGCTTCATTTCTTTTCGACTGAAGAAAGAAAGACATGAAAATCTTCGTTATGCTTAAATATGCAAATGATGCTTTATCAAATTAAATATGCATTAATTTGCATACATTTCCGTAACAGCTTCAATCTGAGCATTGGATACAAAGAGGTTCAAAACGAATGTTTAATTTTGATAATTGTTTAATATTCGAGGTAAAGGTTTTTACAGAGGAGATTTTGTATTCTCTTTTTATCACTGCATAAATCAGAAAAAACATATTATAAAAACATATTTTTAGGAATTAAATGTTATATAAATCTGGCAAATGATATACAGTATGAACAAACCTTCAGATGATATGAATAAAACTGTATAGTCACATGTTATGAAAGCAAAAACTGACCCAGAGAGTCAGTGAAGACTGGCTGACATCAGATAATCACACTGGTTGGTTTGCTTGCTTCACTGACCTCAGGACAGCTTTCCCTCACGGACTGGAAACGTGCAGATGTCAGCGTACGTTAATCTACACCACACGTGTTATAATCCCAGTCACAGCCTCGGTTTAGGACTAAACTAACACTGGTATTCATTTGTCGCCGGACGTTTGTGTGTTTTTTTAAAGGTTTATCGCGTGAATAGGACGACAGTGAGAATGAAATGCAGCGCATTCTTGCAGTTATTGCTCAAAAATTTGACTTTCAGTAACACTTTCATTATTGCATTAATTCTTCATTGAAGAATTGTTATCTAATTGGCTCATTAGATAGTGTGCATTAAAATAGTTTCATATAAGAAAATGATATGTGGATGATTATATGATTTTTATAAAGAGAAATTAATTCAGCGAAGATGCATTAAATTGATCAAAAGTGACAGTATATTTATATTTCAAATAAATGCTGTTCTTTTCATCACAGAATCCTGAAAAATCCAAATCTATCACGGTTTCCATTAAAAAATATATGAACTTTTTTTCAACATTGATAATAATCATGAAAGGATCATGTGACACTGAAGACTGAAGTGATGATGCTAAAAAATCAGCTTTGGATCGCAGGAATAAATTACATTTTAAAATATATTCACATAGAAAACACTTATTTGAAATTGTAATAATATCTCACAATATTACTGTTTTTACTGTATTTTTAATTGAATAAATGCAGAGTTTTTTTTTAAAACATTAAAAAATCTCACCAACCCCAAACATTTGAACAGTAGTGTATATGTGTTCAGTTCATGTGCAATAACTACTAACATTAAGCATTATATAATGGTTTAATGCATTAATGAAGGAATGTTATTATACTGTAATATGATATAATTCGATTTATTATAACATGCACTGATGATGCATGACAGTAAGATGCACTGAGAAGCAATGTTGATTTCATGTTGACTTTAAGCATTACCAGTTCTGACTTTGTAAGATTATGCACAACACAGAAAACAGTAAATGCCAGAGCAAAGAAATATATTCCCACCGCTGCATAATGTTATATAACACTGGTGATTTCCTTAAAGACCCTGTGTGTGTGTGTGTGACTCCCAGAGAGGGCCGAATGTCAGTGTTGTCTCGCGCGCGGGTGCCAGGTGTGTGTCGAGCCGCTGGTATTTTAGTGGCATTTACCAGCAGCTTCAGCGGGCAGCTGTTCTTTCAGACGTGCACTTGAAGGATTACTCAGGAAAACAGAAAGTAAGCAGAAAATGAGAAACTGCAGAGTCGGCAAAAACCAGTGGAGAGTCTGGTGGACGCAGATGTTTGCCTGGACGTCGTATGTGCAGCAGAAGCGCTCAGACAAACACACGGCACAATTAACACAGAGGGAAATACATCAGGCAACAATAAAAACGTATCATTTGCTCGTATATATATAACGAAACAATTTTGTTACTTGAAATAAAACAATCGTTAACTGAACAATATATATTATTATGTATTATATTATTTAAAATTAATTAAAACTAAGACATACTTAAAGAAAGAAAACACAACTAAATTACTAATTAAAAAGAAACATTTAAAATATTTATAAAAATGAATACAATAAAAATGTTATTATCTCAATCGTACTAAATTAACACTCGTCAAAACCAGGGTTATTATCATTAACTAAAACTATAACCATAAAATAAAATCAAATTTATTTGAAACATTTCTTATTTTTATGTAGTTTAACTTAATGTAAAAATGAATAAAGACTTTTTTTTTTTAAATGGCAAAAACAGAACTGAATGATAACAGAAAACATAAAAGTCAAAATATTAATAAAGACAATAATAATATCTCACAAACCCGAGTGACTTTCTTTCTTTATAATATAAAGTCTTCCTCACCCTGGCCTGTGTGTGTGCTTTCCTAACACACTGCTTCTTCTGTTGAAAGGCATTTGAAGACATCTACATTGAACAGAGGAAAGTGGTCAAAGTGGTGCTTGAATACGCAGACAAGATCTTCACCTACATCTTCATCTTAGAGATGAGTCTGAAGTGGATCGCCTACGGTTTCAAGAAGTACTTCACCAACTACTGGTGCTGGCTGGACTTTCTCATCGTGGATGTAAGTGCATCAGCTAACTTTTACCAGCGTCTAACTGCATATGAATAACAGCCATAGAGCTTTATTATGAAACATTTCAAATCTCAGGAAGATTGAATGAGGCCAGTTTTACAGAGATCAACTTTTAGGTTATAATCAAATAAATGCGTTTCAGCATTTTGTGAGTGTTATCAAAAGATCATTTATCATAATTGTCATATTGTTTTGCTGTTGTTCGCACTCCAGATGCAGTCCAGTGATACGGTGCTGTTTGTTTTGGTCCTGTATTTCAGTACATCACAATCTCATTCGTTTTTGTAGGTATTCATAAAGTATGTACATATTTGGGTTGGCTGATTCTATATCAGTTTATGCTCAACTTTTAAAATATTAAAGGTTTAGGTTCAAAGTATTGAATTCATATAGGTTAATTTTAACATTGAGTGCTTTTAAAGTGTTAAATGCACATTAAATTAAAAAAAAAATTCTTCTTTATTTTATTCATGATCACAATCTCATTAGTATTTGTAGGTATTCATACATAATTTTGGGTTGGCTGATTCTATATCAATTTATGCTCAACTTTTAAAATATTAAAGGTTTAGGTTCAAAGTATTGAATTCATAGTGTAGGTTAATTTTAATTTTGAGCGCTTATAAAGTGTTAAATGCACATTAAATTAATCTCTTTTTTTTCATTTTATTCATGATCACAATCTCATTAATATTTGTAGGTATTCATACGTAAAGTATGTACATATTTGGGTTGGCTGATTCTATATCAATTTATGCACAACTTTTAAAATATTAAGGGTTTAGGTTCAAAGTAATGAATTCATATAGGTTAATTGTATATATTGAGTGCTTTTAAATGCACATTAAATTAATAAAAAAAATCTATAATTTGTTGTTTCCTTTGAAAGAGTTAGTCCAAAAAAAGCATTTTTAATGTTTATAGAATAATTATATAAAAAAAAAAAATTAGGGGTTAATTCAGGATAATTGCTACAATAGATCATTGTAGCAGTTCAGTATTTTTCTCATTTCTAAGCTGCATTTCTATATTTGTGGTAGAGAATTCTTTATCTATTCAGTTATAAATGCCATTTGTTACTGTGACCAAAGAGCCAAAACAACCACAACTGCATCACTGTTCAGATACTGCACTGCAATGTTTCATAGTGTATATGGAATAATCATTACTGTACTGTGCTTTTATAAATATGGATTTGAGTTTTATATACAGTATGTGGTTAAATACTTATATACTGGTGAGGAGGGCTGTGAGTTTGAAACTAAGTTCTAAAGATGTGATGTGAAAGGTAAAAATACTTTAAAATACTTTCTCGTATCTGTTTGGGGATGGAAGGGTTGGAGAAATTACACACTTCACCTTCACCTGAAATACATGAAATGTAGAAAATGTGCTTAAAATGTATGTTTTTAGAACAGAAAGAATTTCAAAAAAAAAAAATTTGTGTTACAAGTTTTCGGAAATATGCATTATCTAAGTAAATATGCATACAATTCCAGAACAAATATCTGAACATTGGATAAAAACAGGTTTAAAATACTAATTTGATTTGGTTAACATATTAGAGTTAACGTTTTTTACTGAGGGGATTTTTGATTTCTCTTTTTATCACTCCATAAATCAGAAAAAACTGTCAACAGACAGAAAGTACTTAATTTTCAACATGCTTTCAGGAATAAAATGTTGTAAAAAATGAGGCAAATGATATATAAACAAACCCCTCAGTAAAAACCTTCAGAATATAGATAGGAATAAAACTGTAAATTTTGATGAATATAAGTGCTTCTGAAGTGGAGAAAAAAACTCATTTTGTGAAAACGGCCTTTAAATATATGAATTGAAATTGAAATCTACAGACACAAATAGATAAATAACAATAAAATAAACACTTAAGAGTACATTTTGGATGTCTTTCCACTAATCTGAAACAACACATTTTGAAATGCCAAATAGCCCAAAATCTTAAAATTTACTTGTTTTTAAAAAAGGATTTAATTTATATAGTAATGTATATTTATATATGTTTTAGACACAAGTCATTTTAATGTCTTTTTAAATTTTTCCTATTAGAATAATATGAAATGAATAAAATTTATTTTGCCATTGAAATACTTTTTGAATTTAATTTGTAGTGAACTCATATTTTAGGTTCAAAATATCTGATGTATTGTAAATTAAAGGTCAAAAGTTCTTATAATATTTTTGATTATATTTGAAAATAAAATTTATACAATTTTTATTTTTAGAATATATTACATCAAGTACTTTCAAATCTGCTAAATGCACATGAAATGCATTTACTTTGGCATTGAAATATTTTTTACATTTAATTTGTAGTGAGCATCATATTTTAGGTTCAAAATATTTTATGTATTGTAAATTAATAGTGAAAGATTCTTAGAGAAGATTTTTATTATATCTGAATATGAAATTTATAAGATTTTAATATTTGGAATATATTAAATAAAGTGCATTCAAAACTGCTAAATGCACATGAAATGCATTTACATTGGCATTGAAATTCCCATTTGATTAATATGAATAATTTGAAATTCATGAGAAACTCTAACTAAACGAATTCAATTCATACAGGTTTCAGTGATTGGTCTGGTGGCAAGTGCGTTCAATTATGACCAAATCGGAACCATGCGTGTTCTCCGGACTCTCCGGGCGCTCCGGCCTCTCCGCGCCGTCTCTCGCTTTGCTGGGATGAGGGTAAGACCCGCTCCGAACGGGCCCGAGTCTGAGTGCACTCAGTAGACGGCTCAAAGATGCCCACTAAACTGCCCTTCAGTCCTTAACAGGTCAAAGAGTCGGGAGAAAACAATGACCCACGCCGTTTAAAGCAACATTTATCACTGACAGGTCCGGCTTTGATTGCTGAAACTGAAAGAAAACGAATCCCGATTAATCCTCATTTTTCCTCCCAGCACAGAGAAGAAGCGTGTGTTTTCCTTCCTCAGGACTGTTGCAGGTGTGTTTTATTAACGCTGCATTTGTATCTTCTCTTTGTCCTCGGCTCTGTGTCACTCATAGGTGTCTCTAGTTAGCCTCGTAGCAAACACACTCGGATACTCCGACTTTGCTGCCATCAAATCTCTGCGAACGCTCAGAGCGCTCAGACCGCTGCGAGCGCTGTCCCGGTTTGAAGGCATGAGGGTAAGATATACTCGTCTCTCTGTCACATCTGTGAATGCTCCATTTCCAGAGGCCTTTTCTCTCTTTTTATGCTCAGAGACAGGAAGTTTCACAAAAACAAAACAGAAAATAGGGAATTTGCTGAGGACAGAAATACAAATATTAAACCGACACTTTCACAAGTCTTTTCTTAAACCAGCCTGAGGTGGTGTTAAGGTCAAACACTCTTGAAAATAAAGCTTTTTAAAAGTTGATTTTACCGTTTTTGCTTCCCTTTCAGTGATCAGTTCTTAAAAGACCTACTGTGTTTTTTCTTAGTGCGAAGAACATTTTATTACAGTTTTTCTCGATTGCCTAAAAACATTTCTTCAAACTATGCCTCATATTCTTAAAACTATAAACACAAATCCATAACGTCTCTCCCAGTTCCCCAAACATCCTATTTTCAGGTCAAAACGAAGCACTACATTCACTCAACCTTGCCCTCAGACATCACACACAAGCCCTTACAACACACACACACTACAACATAGTCTTACACACTGGTGCAATAAATTCAAAACAACATTTCCAAAACTGGTAAGTTATGTTGCTTGTGGTTCCCCAGTTTCACAAACCTTTTCACATGATGAACACAAAAGACACAACCAATGGATACATTTGCACATTTTTTTTTTATTCCTTAATGTACTGTAATCAAACCAGACCAACTAACCACTTTATGCTGGTTTAAGCAGGGTTACTATGTTAATCTGCTAATTAATTACATTAGATTGTTTGAATAGCTGATTAAAATCTCATTTGTGAGTTATAAAGAAAATATCTGTGGGCGTGAAATGATGTTCAGGTCATACATCATTTTCTTTGTCTTTGTGGGCGTGAAATGATGTTCAGGTCATACATCAGTTTCTTTTTTGGGGGGGGGGGGGGGGCGGGTTCCCCCCCCCCCCCCCCCCCAAAAAAAAACATTTTCAACCAAAAATCTCATAGTAATGGTGAAAAAAAAATAAGGCTAATTTATTTCATTGGCAAAGTGTTTATACGTCATGGTAGTGTTTGTTATAATTTATGCTGATATTAATAAAAATGCTGATATTAGTAAAACATTTATGAGAATCGCCATTAAGAATAATGAGAATTACAAACAAAAAAGTTTCATTGTTATTAATAATGAGACAATGCACAACATTTTTTTTTATTAATTTAATTTATACAAAGTGTAATTGATTTTTTTGATTGAAATGTGACGTGCTTTCATCAGATTTACCCCATCGGCCCAACATGATCATGTTTTTGTTTGTGTTTATGAACTTCCATCCACCAATCCCCCAGTAGTTCCACTAACCCACATCTAAACGTGCTCCTGATGTGAAGTGTTTCTTACAGCATTAGTGGTTGCTTTAAAAGCTGCTTCCATCTCGGGGATATTCTCACTGCACTTTTGTTTAATCAAATTTGATCCGTTTCATCTTCATGCAGACTGACTCTGAAGGGAGACGTCTCGGTTTCTGCTGGAAGCTTTACAGGGGAAAGACTTTCCAGTATTGGGAGATATAAACTAGGATTATTTTGTCATAAAGTCCTTATAAAATTACATAATTAATGCAGTGACATTTTGAGTGAATTTTAATCAAATAAAGAATAAAATATATAACTACAAATGTATTATAATTAAAATATTACACAATACAGTGACCTTTTAAATAGATTTTAATTATTTAAGAATAAAATATGTAACTAAATAAAAATGTATTATTATTAAATGATCGTTTGATACATCTACTGTCTCTTAAAATTGTGTTAGCATATAAAAAACTGGAATAAACGAACCGAAGGAGAACCTCTGGGTTCAGATGGACTGCCTTTTCTTGTTTTCAGTGTTACATTTACAGTGTTATCTTCTTTTCCTTCTCTTGTATGTATTAATTTGTTTGATTTCCTGCCAGTATTACAGGGTGTTACTGTGATGTGTGTGTAGAGTAGTGTGTGTGCTGTGGTAGATTATTAAACAGACTGAATGAGGAGAAACAGCCAGATGATGAAGCTAGTTTCTGTCCGCTGGGAAACACCATCAGTATTCTGGATAATTGAATGTCAGAAATGTGCTTTTAGCATGTGGGAAGCCAGTGCCGCCTCGCCGCCTGCTTGTTCTCTTCATCACTCACCCACTCAGTGTTATCTTCATCTTCATCCAGACAACACCATGTGCATAGGCCGACATGCTGTGCTGGAATATTATCATACAGCACATTTCATCCACAGTCATATTTCAGCTATTTAAACATTTAAGAACATAAACATGCAGACAAAAATAATAAAAGTTTGATTTAAAATGGATTAAAGAAACATGGAAGCTTGTTTTCGCCATGGCATTTAAAAAAGGTCATTGTATACAACACTAAATGTATACAACTTAGAATTCTGAGAAAAAAGTCAGAATAGTGAGATTTAAACTTAAAATTCTGAAAGAAAAGTCAGAATTACGAGATTTAAACTTAGAAATTTAAAACAAATTCAGAATTGGGAGATTAAAACGTAGAATTCTGAGAAAAAAATCAGAAAAGTGAGATGTAAACTTAGAATATTGAAAAAAAACATCAGAATAGTGAGATTTAAACTTAGAATATTGAAAAAAAAAGAATTACGATATTTAAACTTAGAAATTTAAAACAAATTCAGAATTGGGAGATATAAACGTAGAATTCTGAGAAAAAAATCTGAAAAGTGAGATGTAAACTTAGAATATTGAAAAAAGAAAAATAGTGAGATGTAAACTTACAATTCTGAAAGAAAAGGAAGAATAGTGAGATGTAAACTTAGAATATTGAAAAAAAGGAAGAATAGTGAGATGTAAACTTAGAATATTGAAAAAAAGGAAGAATAGTGAGATGTAAACTTAGAATATTTAAAAAAAGAAAGAAATACAATATTTAAACTTAGAATATTTTAAAAAAGAAAGAATTACAATATTTAAACTTAGAAATTTAAAATAAATTCAGAATTGGGAGATATAAACGTAGAATTCGGAGAAAAAAAATCAGAAAATTGAGATGTAAACTTAGAATATTGAAAAAAAGAAAAATAGTGAGATGTAAACTTACAATTCTGAAAGAAAAGGAAGAATAGTGAGATGTAAACTTAGAAATTTAAAACAAATTCAGAATTGGGAGATATAAACGTAGAATTCTGAGAAAAAAATCTGAATAGTGAGATGTAAACTTAGAATATTGAAAAAACGTCAGAATAGTGAGATTTAAACTTAGAATATTGAAAAAAGGAAGAATAGTGAGATGTAAACTTACACGTCTGAAAGAAAAGGAAGAATAGTGAGATGTAAACTTAGAAATTTAAAACAAATTCAGAATTGGGAGATATAAACGTAGAATTCTGAGAAAAAATTCAGAATAGTGAGATTTAAACTTAGAATACTGAAAAAAAAAGAAAACTAGTGAGATGTAAACTTACAATTCTGAAAGAAAAGGAAGAAAAGTGAGAAGTAAACTTAGAATATTGAAACAAAAAAAGTCATAATAGTGAGAGAAAAAAATCAGAATTGCGAGATATAAAAGAATTCTGAGGGCAAAAGTCAGAATAGTGAGATGTAAACTTAGAATTAAGAGAGAGAAAAAAACAGAATTCTGAGGAAAAAAAGTCAGAATTGCGAGATATAAACCCCTGAGAAAAGAAGTCAGAACTGTGAGATGTAAACTTTGTCAGAAAGAAAAGTCAGAACTGTGAGATATAATCTCGAGTTTATAACTTGCAATTGCGAGATCAAAAGTGGCAATTATCTTTTCAAAATGTTGTCCCGTGGCGGAAACAAGCTTCCATAAAGAAATAACAAGAAATCAATCAAAAAGAAATATGCTTATGTTCTGGTACAGTGTGATTTGCTGTTAGTCTGCAGTTCTGTCCAGCGCCAGCGCGAGCAAATTGAATGGCATTGGTTTAGATTTGCACGCTCAGTGAAAGTGCGTCTGAGAGGCGAGGAATTCCCCGTCCGCTGGCCATAAATCTGGAAAATCATATTAAACTTCACACGCTTTAGAGCGACAGCAGAGAGAAGTGCTCGCTCACACACACAGCTAAACCCGCTGAATGAGTCTCAGCACTTTTACATCCAGCTAATATCTCCTGCATGTTGACGATGATGTGGTGTTGTTGTGATTATTCCCAGGCTTATTTCATACAGTGTTCAGAAAAATGTGTGCATGTGCAGCATGATATTTAATATTTATCTGCGAATCTCACGAAACCTGTCGAGGATGTTTCATTTCAGCCTATAATAAATTAAAAAAATTACATAAAGAAATTTAAGAAATTGTTTTCTATTTATATGTTGCATTTAAATCAAAATATTTAGGCCTAAATGTAAGACTTGTGTATTTAAATTAGATACAAATTTTCATCCATTTATGCTGATTCTAGGAAATTGGAATAAATGCTTTTTTTTTATTTGATTATTTAAATCAACTCAAATAGTTGCAAATAAACGATGCCATTATGTTTTTTTGCAGTGCAGAAATCTGACCCGTTTCATTTATGTGTGACTGACAAATATGAATCACGATATGTTTATTAGTGTAGGCAAAATGCATTGAAATTTTATATGCAATTACAATACACAAATCTGGTTATATTCTTATTGACTTATTTTGCATTACAATAATGAGCATTTTCGCAATGAGGCTTTTTGTCATAAAAATAATGTTTTATTGCTCCTAAAAATGTATTATTTTTAATAAAAAATTATATTTTGATAGATTTTTCATGTCACCCATATTTGTCCAACTTAAAGTTAAAAACAATAATTTAAATAATATTCTAAAAATGTCAATTTTAATTATTAAACTAAAAAAGTGTTTAACATTGCTCCTAAAAACTGATTTGCATGCAAATTATGAAGAGAAATGTGATGTAGACTTGACAGCTTTTGTGAGATTCACTGTTAAATTGGCAAAAATATGCCAATTTATTGTACATTAACAGTGAAAGATTCTTAGAAGATTTGATCATTTTTGAATATGAAATTTATACGATTTTAATATTTAGAATATATTAAATCAAGTACTTTCAAAACTGCTAAATGCACATGAAATGCATTCACATTCACATTTGGAAATACTTTTTTTAATTGAATTTGTAGTGAATTCAAATCCTCTGATGCATTTAATCCTGTAGAGTTCAGCTTTTAATAATGTTCATGTTTTATGAATGGCCGTAAATGACATTTAAACCGCCTCGTCACATCACGAGTTTGAGATCGCTGACACGAAAGCATAAATGCCGATCGCCAAAGGCCATTCATAAATCAGGAGCAGAGCTGGACTGACAGCGCCTGGTGTGTGTCGATCCCGGTCTGAAGTGTGTGTTGTGTTCTCCAGGTGGTGGTGAACGCTCTGATCGGGGCGATCCCGTCCATCATGAACGTCCTCCTGGTGTGTCTGATCTTCTGGCTCATCTTCAGCATCATGGGGGTCAACCTGTTCGCCGGCAAGTTCGGGCGCTGCGTCAACAGAACCGGCTTCATCTACAACGCTTCCCACATCAACAACAAGTCCGAGTGCCTGGAGATGAACAACACACAGTTCTACTGGACCAAAGTCAAGGTCAACTTCGACAACGTGGGCGCGGGGTACCTCGCTCTCCTGCAAGTGGTGAGCTTCACACTCTCATCAACACACATGCTGCATCGGACAGTTTTAGGACATTATTTCAATTATTATTTCTAACTTTAAGATGGACAAGGATGGGTGACGTAAAAAATCGATCAAAATATTTATTTTTATTTAGGAGCAATAAAACATTTTTATGACAAAAAGCGAAAATGCGAAGTTGCTTATTACTGTAATGCAAAATATGATTTATGTATTGTAATTGCATATAAAATGTCCATGCATTTGGATTACACAGTTTTAACAAACTAATAAACATATTGTGATTCATATTTGTCAGCCAAAGAATACACCTGACAAATTTTATATATATATATTTATGGGGGGGGGGGGGGGGGGGGGCTTTGCTTTTCATTTATTACTTAAAGCTCACTAAAGTTCTTCATCAAAACTACCGGCCTAACTGATAAAGTTCACACATTATTAAAGATAAGTGAACAGTCAGTAATAAAATTACAAATACACAAATTACAAGCAGAGATGAATACTAAATAACAAAGTCTAACATTATTCAGGTGCAGAAATTAATAATTAAGCCTGAATGTAAAATAACGCTATTTGTTCACTGTAGAAATTAAATATAGTTTCATTTTTGTTAAAGCTGTATTTTGTTGTTTTATTAATATTAATGACACAGATGACAGAAGGAATATTAGTGCTGTCACTTTAAGACCGAATATACTGACAAACATCCGGTTTCTTTCTCAACTGTTCCCTCATGACAGAACCGAGAGAACACTTGCAGAGACGGGTGTATAGACATAATGTTGTGTGTGTGTGTGTCGTTCAAGGGCAAGGAAACGCCAACGAGGAATCAAACGCTGTCTGAAACACACCTCTCTCTCTCTCTCTCTCTCTCTCTCTCTCTCTCTCTCTCTCTCTCTCTCTCTCTCTCTCTCTCTCTCTCTCTCTCTCTCTCTCTCTCTCTCTCTCTCACTCACTCACTCACTCACTCACTCACTCACTCACTCACTCACTCACTCACTCACTCACTCTCTCACTCACTCACTCTGTCTCTCTCTCTTTCTCCCTCTCTCAAAGTATTCATTTCAAAAGAAAACTGTGTTGGTTTTAATTAATTTGCAAAATTGGCTAATTGGAAGACAAGGAAGACCAGACTGTTCAATAAACGCGGTGCCTGTTTTTAGGCTCGGCAGCTTCTCGATTGAGGGTGGAGTACGCATACTGTGGAATCTCTACCAAAGTTTATAGAATTATGGGGAATGAATTAAGTATTATGTACATTGTATGATAATGAGGTTTTAAAAAAGGGAGAAAAGAAAAAAAAGAAGGAAAGAAAGTGTAATTTATTCATTTTTATGTACTTTGTAAAAAATTTTTTACATCTTTTGTAATAGCAATTCGATTGTAATAATAAGTAATAATAATAAACTTTAATCCTCTCTCTCTCTCTCTCTCTCTCTCTGCATGCTTCGAGTGTGCGTGGCTTGACGCGCGAGTCCCGAACTACGTCCAAATTATAAACTTTCCCTCTATGATGGCTAAATTTAGCAGTTTTTTTAACTGTAAATTTCAGCTGCGATCTGTTGTTGGTTTTGTTCCGGCCACTTCCCACCTCTGTGTGTCCGAGAGCGCGGATCAATGGAGATTATATTTAGTCTTTATCCCGAACGTTGTGCTCAGCGAGAGCTTTTGCACTTCATTCTTCAGTTGAAGTTAGTTGATGCAGTCGCCTAGCAACACGTCACCTGACCCCTGCCGTCCCCTTCCTGTGACTGCGCCCAGACCTGTCACTAATGGCCAGGAACTAGAACAGAGCAACCGTAGGGATTCACATGTTTGCCCAGTTCTACATCACTACTTAATTAAACGTTTCTCCTGCTTTTATTGCAAATCTTATTCTTGATGAGTACAAAAGATCTAAAGATTACAAGAGCATAAGTACAAGAAAGTATTAGTAATCTTTTGAACTCTCTAACTTTATGTGCATGTGATAAGTATGGGTGACATAAACAATATATACAAAATATTTATAGTTATTAAAAAATAAAATAGATTTTATTATTTTAATGGATTTAAAATATAGTTTGCTTAATAATTAAAATATAAATTCGATTATACTTTAAAAAAAATACTTATTTTTAACTTTAAGTTGGATAAGTATGAGTGACATGAAAAATGTATAAAACATATTAAGTAATTGAAAATAAAATAAAAATGTAGGAAAATACATTTTTGATATCACTTCATATTATTTCAATGGATATAAAATATACAATTTTCATGACAGCTTAATAATTGAAATATATATTAGATTGTACTTTTTTATTATTTAAATTAATTAAATTATTAATTACATTTTGCAAAGCATGTGCAGCATGTTATTTAATATTCATCTGCGAATCTCACGAAACCTGTCGAGAATGTTTCATTTCAGCCCAAAATATATTTTAGAAAATTACATAAAGAAATTGGAGCCTTAGGATTTTTTTTTTAATCAAAATTAATTATTTTTAACTTTAGTAAGGGTGACATGAAAAATTGTAAAAAAAAAAAATTATATATATATATATATATATATATTTATAGATATTGAAATTATAAAAAAAAAATTAACCCACAGTTTTTCAGCTTAATAATTTAATATATAAAAACTATTGGTGACATGAAAAAAGTATACACATATTTATATAAAAATGTCACCCACACCTTTTCAAGTTAATGTTAAAAATAATCATTTAAATTAATATTAAAAATAAAATAAAGTATTTATGTGAATGTGTCATAATTTAAGTCGGCATGAAACAGAAGTTGCGCTCATCTTTTATTCTCTATTGTTTCGTATATCCGAGTAAAACACTTCAGGAACAATAACAGATGTGGGCGGGGCTTGATTGTGTCTGAGGAACTGATTGGACGGTTGTGGTCTGCTATTGGTGGATCTCCTGTGAGTGACAGGTTCTAGCCCCGCCCACGATTAGCAGAAACATGCGTTTAACAATCTCTCCTCTTCTTCTCAAGGCCACCTTCAAGGGCTGGATGGAGATCATGTACGCCGCAGTCGACTCGCGATCCGTAAGCACTTCATAAATCCCATATTCAAACGCATATGAAAGTTATGTTTGCGTATGTGAGAGTCTGTAATGTGATGAAACAGGTGGAAGAGCAGCCCATTAAAGAGAAGAGCCTGTACATGTACCTGTACTTCGTCATCTTCATCATCTTCGGCTCCTTCTTCACGCTCAATCTCTTCATCGGTGTCATCATTGACAATTTCAACCAACAGAAGCGAAAGATAAGTATTAAAGTCATAAAGGTGTGCGTGTGATTATGAGTGTGATGTGGACGGGGATAATAACAGCAGTGTTTGTGTGTACTTAGGTGGACAGGACATCTTCATGACAGAAGAACAGAAGAAATATTATAATGCCATGAAGAAACTGGGATCCAAGAAACCGCAGAAACCGATCCCACGACCTCCTGTAAGTAACAGATAATCATAATCATAATCATAATCTGCTGGGGGGATCAGAAATATAGCAGTTTTAGACCTGAGACTATGACTTTACATTACATTGTTATATTATATTATATGTGGTATAATGACCATAACAAAAATATACATTTGTCATGACACCCACACTTTTTCAGCATATTTTAATGATATAATCACTTGTCACTAATTTAATGATATAATCACTAATCACTAATTTAATGATATATATGATTATATATTTATACATATATATGTGATAATGATATATATATATATATATCATTATGTGATGTATATATTTTAATTTTATATATATAAAATTTATATATATAATCAAATAATAATATATATATAAATTAATGTATATGTTAAAAATAAATGTAGTATAATGACCATGCCATAAAAATCTAAAACAAATAGTTAAAATATATTTTTAATATTATTATTCATTTTTTAAATCATTTTAATGACTATAATTGTTTTATATTTTTATATTCATGCTATCATTTTGGTAACACTTTACTTGAAGGGGTGTGCATAAGATTGACATGACACCTTCATAATCATGACATGAATATGAAGGAGGGTTTATGCATGTTTATGTTTATGACAACTGTCATTAAGTGTCATTTGCTCAATTATGACATTTTTAATGCAAATATGACATTGTTTGAGATGTCTTTGTTATGACACCTTGACATAAACCAATACATCATAACCTGTCAGTGTCTTTGTCATGACAACTTGACATTACTAAGACAACACAACCTGTCATAAATGTGTCATAAACATGACATAGCAGATTAATTATGAAACGTAAGAAAGCTCTTAGCTTTATGGGTTAACATTACATTAAACTGTCATGCGGTTGGTTTTGACATTGGCTGTCATGAGGCAATTATAACATTTTAATGACAAATTAAATGTGTACCACTGTAGTTGAGCTCAAGAAAATATTCATGACACAGTTATAATGCCTCATGACAGCCAATGTCAAAACCACCAATCACATGACAGTTTAATGTAATGTTAACCCATAAAGCTAAGTGGTTTCTTAAGTCTGATAATTAATCTGCTATGTCATGTGTATGACAGGTTATGATGTATTGGTTTATGTCAAGTTTATGTCACATCTCAAACAATGTCATATTTGCATTAAAAATGTCATAATTGAGCGAATTCATTTCGACGGAAGTGAATCAATCAAAACTAACTTTAGCTGGAAATAACATTATTCAAGAACCGCTATAAAACCAAACCCTCAAACCATCTCTGTTACCGTAAATTATATCTCTGTAAAGCTGCTTTGAAACAATCTACATTGTTAAAAGCGCTATATAAATGAGGATGACTTGACTTGAATGACACTTAATGACAGTTGTCATAAACATGCATAAAATCTCCATCATATTCATCATGACTTGTGTCATGTCATGATTATGAAGGTCTTATGTCAGTCTTATGCACTGTTCAAGTAAAGTGTTACCATAGTTTTTCACATCAACCTCATTTTTTCAACTTAATGCTAAAAATAATTGTTAAAATGAATGTTATGAATAAAATGAAATACAACAAAGTCTTAGACACACACACACACACACTCACACTCTCACACACACACACACACACACACACACACACACACACACACACACACACACACACACACACACACACTCACCAGCCTTTCTCAGTCTTGCACGTGTGTGTGTGTGTGTGTGTGTGTGTGTGTGTGTGTGTTGATCTCCTCAGAACCCAGTGCAGGGATTCTTCTTCGACCTGGTGTCCAAACAGGCCTTCGACATCATCATCATGTTGCTCATCATCCTCAACATGGTGACGATGATGGTGGAGACGGACGAGCAGTCTCCCGGCGTCGAGTACATCCTCTACTACATCAACCTGGCCTTCATCGTCGTCTTCACCGCCGAGTGCATCCTGAAGATCATCGCTCTGCGCTGCTACTTCTTCACCGTCAGCTGGAACATCTTTGACTTTGTGGTCGTCATCCTCTCCATTGTGGGTAAGGATATAATACTATAATCAATAAAAACTCATCAAATATTTCTCCACCAGCAAGGGCTCGTCTGCGAAAAAAGAAAAATGTTTTTCTTTTAAAAAATCAAGTTATTAAACTTATTAACACTTTTTGTGTAAATTGTAAATTAAGTCGGGTATGGGTGGGATGAAAATGTATTTAAAAAAAATGAGTTATTAAAAATAATATTTTTTAAAATGTTAAATTTTTATATTATTCAATATTATGCATCTTCTAATTATTTCAATGACCATAAAATATACTATTTTCATGCCACCTACACTTTCTCCAGCTTAATAATTAAAATATATGGTAGAATGTTAATTATTTAAATAAATATTTTTAACCATAATTTGGATTAGTACGAATGTAAAAATATTTATAGTTAATAAAATACAGTTATTATAGTTAAAAATCCAATATTTAATACTATGCATCTTTGAATTATTTTATTGTAAATTGTTTAAAAATTATTACATTATTGTTTTTTTTTAGCAATGTATGGGTGTAAGGGTGACATGAAAAATGTATAAAAAATATTTATAGTTATTTCAAATAATAAAATGCAGTAAAATAAATGTTTTATATTATTTAATATTATTCTTTTTTTTATGACCATAAAATGTACAATTTTCATGGCACCTACACCTTTTTAGTCTAACAATTAAAATATATATTAGATTTTATATTTTAAGAAAATGATTTAAATTATTATTTTTTAACTTGAATAAGTTTGGGTGACATGAAAAATCTATCAAAATATTTATTGTTATTAAAAAAAACAATAAAATGCCGTAAAATACATGTTTCATATTATTTAATATTATAAATGTTTTAATTATTTTAATGACCATACAATATACAACATTCATGCCACATACACTTTTTCAGCTTAATAATTAAAATTAGATTGAAAAACTATGACTTTAATAATAATTTTATTCTTGTCACCCACTTTCAACTTAATGTTAAAAATAATAATTTAATATAATAAGCAAAATAAAGTAAAACAAATGTAAAATATTATATTTGTGTAGTTTTTTTTTATATTTCTGCATATAACAGTTGTCAAATAGAATTAAATTCTGTAATATCTCTCCTTGGCATTACATCTCAAGGTCTAAAGACATCCAATGCAATTGTGTAGCACTTCACCTGGTAATAAATAGTGAGCCGCTGCTTAAGTGATGCAACGAGGCGTTTTTCAGACTCGACCCTGATGAGCGCGAGAGAAAGGTCAAAGGTCAACAGTGGCGTCTCTAAAGAACGGGATGGTTTAAGGTGAAGGTAATTTGAGCAATCAAGGCTGTCAGCTGCTGTGATTGGCCAGGGATTGAGCTTCTAAAAGACACACGTCGCGGATTTATAAACGAGTAATTTAACTCCTAACGGGACCAACTTGACCATAAACCGAGAGTGGTCATGGTTAGTAATTGATCTGGTCATGATATGACGTCTAGTTTTAATATGTTGTTTTGTATCGACACTCAGATGAATAGTTCATGTCGTTACAAACCCACATGATGTTATTTTTTTCCACGGAAAACAAAAAGTATCATCTTTCAGATATTTCCACTCAACAGCAGGCCGTTTCTCAGCGCCAATATTTAATATTCTTGCATGACAAAAAGTATTAAACGTTCAACTTTTAGGCTGGTCTAACAGCACTTTCTTATAAATGACTGAGACGGCCAATCAGATCACAGAAGGTGGGCGTTACTGTTTACACAATCCAATCGGATTCATTTCCTGCACTTTATTTTTTAACAGTGAAAGAGTGAGAGAGATACAGAAGAGGATTAGGGCCAAGCAATAATAAAAAAATAAAACCATCTCGAGATTAAAGTCATTACAATGCGAAATTAAACCCGTTAAATTTCCAGAAAAAAAACGTGAAATACAATCTTGAGAATAAACTCATTAAATATCAGAATAAAGTCGTTGTGTTTATTCTCGAAATTTTATGAGTTTATTCTCACGATTATTTCGACTTTTTTCTCGAAATTTAACGTTTTTTTTTTTTCTCGAAACACGACGACTTTATTCTCGAAATTTAATGAGTTTATTCTCACGATTGTTTCGACTTTTTTTTCGACATTTAACGAGTTTTTTTCTCGAAACACAACGACTTTATTCTCGAAATTTTATGAGTTTATTCTCACGATTATTTCGACTTTTTTCTCGAAATTTAACGTTTTTTTTTTCTCGAAACACGACGACTTTATTCTCGAAATTTTATGACAACTGAATAAAATTTCAAAAGATTTGTCTTCAGTTGTCTTCAAAAGACAACTGAAAACTCATCTCTTCCGGGAGCACTTAACATAAATTTTTTTTAAAAAAAAATCCTTTCCTCTAAATCCTCGCTTGCCTGGCTTATGCTACTCCGAGCTATGTCTGAACTTTGTATTTTGAGCACTTCTTGCGTTGTTTTTGCCTCTTCACAATGACTCGCTTGGTTTAGTCCTCAGTTGTAAGTCGCTTTGGATAAAAGCGTCTGCTAAATGACTAAATGTTATGAGTTTATTCTCATGATTGTTTCGACTTTTTTCTCGAAATTTAATGAGTTTTTTTCTCGAAACACAACGACTTTATTCTCGAAATTTTATGAGTTTATTCTCACGATTATTTCGACTTTTTTCTCGAAATTTTACGATTTTTTTTTCTCGAAACACAACGACTTTATTCTCGAAATTTAATGAGTTTATTCTCACGATTGTTTCGACTTTTTTCTCGAAATTTAACGAGTTTTTTTTCTCGAAACACGACGACTTTATTCTCTAAATTTTATGAGTTTATTCTCACGATTGTTTCGACTTTTTTCTCGAAACACGACGACTTTATTCTCGAAATTTTATGAGTTTATTCTCACGATTGTTTCGACTTTTTTCTCGAAATTTAACGAGTTTTTTCTCGAAACACAACGACTTTATTCTCGAAATTTTATGAGTTTATTCTCACGATTATTTCGACTTTTTTCTCGAAATTTTACGATTTTTTTTTCTCGAAACACAACGACTTTATTCTCGAAATTTTATGAGTTTATTCTCACGATTGTTTCGACTTTTTTCTCGAAATTTAACGAGTTTTTTTCTCGAAACACGACGACTATATATACTATATATATTTATAAGTGTTTTATATATATATGTGTATTAATTAGTTTTCATGTTCATTTTAGTGTAATTTTAAATCTTATGTGCTTTTTCATTTTTTTTCTTTCATTTTTTTTATTTTTATATTGCTATAAAAAGCAATATAAAAAAATGAAAGAAAAAAAAACTTATTTTATAGGTTTAACTTATTTTTAATTCATTTTCAGTTTTAGTTTCTATTTCCAGTTAATTATTTTAGAGCTTATTTCACTCATTTCAGATTATTTCCAAGGCCGTTTCTAATTTTCCTAACTAATATGTGCATTTGATTTTATTTCAGCTTTGGTGGAAATGGTTAATAGTTTTAAATCACTGTTAGTTGATGTAGTCAGCAAATGAGCTCTAATCCGTGTCTCTTCCTCACGGCAGGAATCGTTCTGGCGGACATCATCGAGAAGTACTTTGTCTCGCCCACGCTGTTCCGCGTGATCCGTTTGGCTCGGATCGGTCGGATCCTCCGGCTCATCCGCGGGGCGAAGGGAATCCGCACGCTACTCTTCGCCTTGATGATGTCTCTCCCGGCGCTCTTCAACATCGGCCTCCTCCTCTTCCTCGTCATGTTCATCTACGCCATCTTCGGCATGGCTAACTTCGCCTACGTCAAGAAGCAAGGCGGCATCGACGACATGTTCAACTTCGAGACGTTCGGGAACAGCATGATCTGCCTTTTCCAGATCACGACCTCTGCCGGCTGGGACAACCTCCTCAATCCCATCCTGAACAACTCTCCCGAGGAGTGCGACCCGGACGTGCCTCACACCGGGACTAACGCTCGGGGAAACTGCGGGAACCCTTCCGTGGGAATCACTTTCTTCGTGACCTACATTATAATCTCGTTTCTGATCGTGGTGAACATGTACATCGCGATCATCCTGGAGAACTTCAGCGTGGCGACGGAGGAAAGCACCGAGCCGCTGAGCGAGGACGATTTCGAGATGTTTTACGAGGTTTGGGAGAAGTTCGACCCGGAAGCGACGCAGTTCATCGAGTACTCGAAACTCTCGGACTTCGCGGACACGCTTTCCGAGCCGCTTCGAATCGCCAAACCCAACAAAATCAAGCTAATCAACATGGACTTGCCGATGGTGAGCGGAGACAAGATCCACTGCTTGGACATCCTCTTCGCCTTCACCAAACGCGTTCTGGGCGAGTCGGGAGAAATGGACGCTCTTAAGCAGCAAATGGAGGAGAAGTTTATGATGGCGAACCCATCGAAGATCTCGTACGAGCCGATCACCACGACTCTGCGGCGGAAACAAGAAGACGTATCCGCCACCATGATCCAGCGCTCGTATCGCCGGCACTTACTGCGACGGCAGATGAAACAAGCTTCGTTACTTTACCGTCAGATCAACATGACGGACGCCGATAAAGACGACGACAGTTTGCCGGAGAACGAAGGCCTTATAGTCGCCATGATAATGGAGAACTACGGCACCGAGGCCGAAGTCACGGAGACGCTGTCGGCTACGTCGTCTCCGCCGTCGTACGATAGCGTGACGCGAGTGACTAGCGAGCTTTTTCACGCTCTGATCCCGGAGGCCACGAACACGGACCTCAGCGAACCCTTTCCAAACACAGACCGAGATCGTGAGACGTTTCTGTGACGCCTTTTCCTTTGTTTACCGAATGTACCATAGCTCGACGTCGAAGGTTTTTGTAGACTGTTTTGATTTCTCTTGTGGTTGAAGATACGAAGGGGAAAGTTGCTCTTTGACCATGCACACCTTCACAGTTTGAATGCATGAATGAGATCCGTAGTTGCAATTAATGATCATATATAACACATTTTAATCAAAGAGGTCTTACTTAAAATGGCGTGATTCCCAAGATTTGAGATTATTCGTAGAAGACTCTTAGTGGTGGTGCATCCATTTAAACGTTACCCGTCTGTCATACGTTCACACGTCCATCTTGGAAAGCATGACGATTACCTCTTTGTGTGTCGCTAGCGATGAAAAGGCAGCGGTAATAATCGACACGGTTGTTTGCACTCTCTGCTCGCTCACCATGTTTTTGCGTTGACCGTCGTCATTATCGAGACGACTAGACAAAGACAATCAGACACGCACCTGAAACGGTCACTCGTCTTTTAGCAAACGATTGCACACGCTTCTTTTCAAAACCACACGTTTGTTTCTATTGTGAAGTATTTATTTTGCATGAGAAAAACTGCATGGTATGGAGGGGTTAAAAGAACACTTTCTTTTCAAGGCTGAAAATAATCGTTTTGCACACGTTCAGCAATAATTTGCTACATTTAGGTAGGATGATAATGATATTTATTGGAATTAAAAAGGTGTCAAAGTTTCTACTGTAAGGGCCTCCAGCTGTAACTGGCTTATATTACTAGTGACGATTATAGCACATGTGTTTTTCTATCTCGAACTGACGTTAGGAGATCAGTCCGCTTGAACGCGGGTTGGCAGGTTTGGTGAAGGGCTGTTTTATGTAGCAATAGATCCCAAGTGTGCCTGCTAGAACTAAATCCTGTGTTTATCATTCATCTTTGCTCATGCATTTCCTTTGCTTTTTGGAAATCATCGCCGAGAATAGCATCAAACTCACACCGTTCCAACGGAAATCAAGCACTCGTTTAATGAGAGATTCTTTCAAAAACACCGGCGGTAAATATGAACTAACTTGGGAAATGTATCATACAAATCAATTCATCTGAATCAACTGTGATGCAAGCAAACCTTTCCAGATATCACTACTGTTCAAAAGTTGGTTTATATTAATCCTTAAATTAGTACTTTTATTCCGCAAGGATGCATTCAAATCCTCAAAAGTGACGAAGGTTTTGAAGATCCTATTCATCAAAGGATCTTGAAACAAAAATGTATCGACAACGCATATGAAGTGTTTTCAACATTGATAATCATAAATGTTTCTCGAGCATCAGATCATCGTATTAGAGTGATTTCTGAAGGATCATGTGACATGTGAATATTCAGCTTTGATCACAGGAATAAATTACACTTTACTATATATTCACATAGAAAACAGCTGATTTAAATGATAATAATATTTCACATTTTTGATCAAATAAATGGTGACTTTTGAACAGTAGTGCCTCAAACTGATTTAAACTCATTTTACACCTGAGATTGATTGATTACCTTCACATGTAAAAGCGAAGCTCGTGTTTCAGTTTAAAGCGCTGTTGTGTGTCGTCTGACCCGATGAACTGTATATAAGTATCAGATGTCACTGTGTACATTTGCACAGATGAAATGGCACTCGACGAGGCTTTAATTTAAAGCGCAAACTACATTTACAGCCCTAAAAAACACACAAAGGCTCAGTGGCTAAAATAAACTCAAGCTCTGGTAATTAATTGTTAATGCAATTTTTCATCACACTTGTGCATTTCTCAGTTTGGGTTTGTTTGCATTAGATTTGAACATGTTAATATGGCCCGTATTCAGGCTGGATGCCATATTTAATTGGGCAAAGCAAGGCTGTGAGGGCAAATAATGAAATCGGAAATCGGCTGAACAACGCGGTATAATACATTGAGGCTCATTTATTAAACACGTTTCTATGTTCACTTGAATTACATGCAGTTTAGAATTATTTTCGGGTATTTTCTTTCTGATAGATTTTGCATCTGGGGTCGCCGAAATGATTTACTCAGAAACTGATCCATTGAATATCTTCATTTTATATGCATTAAATGAAATATGGCGTCTAGACTGACTGAAATACCTTAAAAAGCAGCTAATTTGGATTTAACATGCAGACATTTCTGTCCATAAAATCAAATTTCATTGATGTTACAGCCCAGACAGCAACACAGATCCGGCCCACATCTGGTGCGTGTGCATCACATGCTCAACATCTAATCAAAATATATCAGTCACTGATTCATCAGTGTTTCATCCAGATGTAAAAACTTTCCTTGAGTAGAATAATCAATCAATTGCATATTCAGTTTCACTCAGAAATGTCACATTGCAGAATTAAATCGGCCAGATTCATATTGACTATAAGCGAAACAAATGGAAACACAAATGATATGCATATTAAACTAATGACGAACGAGCTAACGAGCAACATCTGGAGTGTGTGATGAACTGCCTTTGGTCAAACTCTATTTGCACAGGAGAGGAGCCATACGTGTGTGTGAGACGCTGGGGTTGAGTTGCTGTTTCTCGTGGTTCACCCGTTTGACGTGATGCTTTCGGACGGCTCGTGTGTCGAGGAAGCGCAGCAGATTTGCTCTGACGTTCAGACCTCCTTCTGTTGAACACATTCTCTCTCCTCGTCAAACAAAGCCAAAGAGTCTTTCCTCATTACTGTAACGAGAGCAATGCTCAGAACAATGCTCTGTTACGAACCCGAGTCTGCCGTCTGCATACACACGATCCTGGTGCAACTCAGCCGAGATAAACACACGGTCATAATCAGCACCTTCACATTCAACTGGACTACTTTTAGTGAGACTTTATTCGTTGAATGAATAGAGCATTATATATATATATATTGCATTCTACTGTGTAAAATAAAAACTCGAACTTTTTAAATCTGAGACTTCGCCAATTAAAAACATTGGACAGACAGTAAATTAAGTTTAATTTAGTTTACTAAAATCAATTATTTTTTTTATTTTTTTTCAGTGTAGGTTTGTCTTTTTAAATGTAGGATTTATGTATTTATTGTTTTCACACTGAACAGATTCATGCTGATTTTAAACAATTTGAATAAATGCAGTTTGAAAATATGATTTAAATAAAAACAATTTATTGATTTATTTCAGTTATACACATGAAGATGAGCCATGTCATTTAATGTTTGACTGACAAATATGAATCACATGATGTTTATTAGTTTGTTAATGTTAAAACTGTAATTCAAATGGATGGAAATTTGCAATTCAAATAGGCTACATACATCTTATAATATATATATATATCATTGTGAAAATGTTTTGTTTCAACTTTAAAAAGTTAAAAACTAAGTTTTAACTTTAAAAAAGTAGTTTTTTGTGCTTCCTTAAAATTTTAAGTTTAGTCAACTCAAATATCCAAGTTGTCACTTAGTACAACTTTACTTTTCAAGTTGACTAAATTAAACGTAAACTAAAAAGTCACTAAACTTGAAATTTTAAGGCAGCACAAAAACTAAGTTGAAACAGTGTGTGTGTGTGTATATATATATAATATGATGTCTTAAGATGCTGTCTAACCCTAACCCTAACCCTATAGGCCGCTCACATGTTTTCAGAACAATCTTTACGATAATGACTAATTTTTGCTGCATTCTCAGAAGACAAGAACATTTTAACCTTATAATACCTTATAACGAGTCCCAGATCATACGCGTTTAGAAAAACCTCGATAATCTGCCATGATTTCAGGAGCTTCACGCATGCAGAAAGACGGTCTTCATTAAAACTATAGATCAGAGATGATTTAAAGGGAAATCTGTGGGATGGAAACATGTTCAATGAAGCGGAGAGCGCTGAACTATTATTGCTAGCCGAAAGCATCACATTAAATGAAATATTTAATTAACAAACACAAAATGTTGAACTTTATGAGCGTTTCATTCGGTCTGAACTGTAAACCCTGTCAGCGAATCACATGCATAGATCTAATTGGCTGCCGAATTAACGAATGAATGTACCTCACGCCTCTCGTCATCCATCGTCTTTATGTTTATTTTCATGCATTGATGCTGAACTTCTGAATTAATATGATTCATGCAGTATGTATTTTATCACCCACAAATTAAGCACAGGGAAATTTTTCTATCTACTGTTTGTTTCGAAACAATACAAATTTGTGCAATACAAGAGCATATGTCAGATATGGTAATTAAAAGGCATATTTTATCTATGCTTTATATATATATAAATATATACATGTATGTAATGTAAAAATATCAGTTATCTTGAAGCAAGTGTATTTTATAATGGTAGACTTTGCTGTATTTACTTGCTGTTTTTTATTTAGATTTTTTTTGTTTTGTTTTTTTGTAAGAAAAAAATTTCAAATGATCAACTTTGCGCGAGGAGTGTGTTTGACGACAGCTGATCTGGGATCAGGTTTCCAGAGGTTAAAGCCAGTATAGAGGACCAAACAGGTCCTGGGTCAGTTTTTGGAGACCTGCTTTCCCAACACATTTATCCTCAGAGTCTGAGGACGAGACGACATCTGAACATTCGACCCCTCCAATCATTTTGTGCCTGTTTATTTATTGATGATTTATTTTGTACACTATTAGGACTTGCATGCAGCAGTATGGGACTTTTCTCCAATTCGTGGAATCTCCCCTGTTTGTTTGGAAGCGACATACGGAGTGAATGGGAAACTGTAGTTCTCGTCACGAGGACGTGTTGATGGAAAGACGAGGAAAGAGGGATCAGCGTTGTTGCCAATTAGAACACCATGTATATCAATAGTCAAATAAACAATAGGATTCATTCTGTGTGTGTGTGTGATCTTGAGTCAATCATTTACAGACAGAAGATCCAAAAAATGCAGTGCTATTTTAGTTTTATTCATATTTTGATATTTTATTTTATATTTATTTTTTTATTTTTCATGTTAATTTAAATTTAAGTCATTTAATTTGTCATTTCGTTATGTGCTTTTTTACTTTTAATATTGCAATTCAGATTTTATTTATCTTGGTTTAGTTTTATTTTTTGTCATTTCATTATGTGCTTTTATCTTTTTTTTTTTTTTTTTTTTTTTAAATATTGCCATTTTATTTTTATTTTATTTTTTGAAAAAAGTTTTACTTGAGTGTTTTTTTATATATATATAGCATATAGCAGTGAAAAAATTGGCACATTAAACATTAAATTCATAAATCAGCAGTTAGAGAAGAAGAAATAAATTACAAAAAGACACCTGATCAAAATAAATAAAAGATCAAACTAAAGATGTTCAGATGGAGACTGAAGTGAAGTAACTGAAATGCACTTTAAGTCATTATTTTCGCAGATGCTTTTATCCAAAACAGCTTTCCGGATCAGTCCCTCTGGAATAAACACATTAAACCATCAAATAGTTTGACAAGTACTTTTCTTTTGTGAGTCAAATCACCAAAACTTTGATTTCATGCGGTTTTTAAACGTCTTACACTAATAAAAACACTAATATATAAATAATATACACATTTTTATTATTTGATCAAAACTACAGTAAAAAATGTGAAATATTATTACAATTTAAATCATATGTTTTCTATGTGAATATACAGTAAAGTGTAATTTATTCCTGTGATCAAAGCTGTATTTTCAGCATCATTACTCCAGTCTTCAGTGTCACATGATCCTTCAGAAATCACTCTAATATGCTGATCTGATGCTCAAGAAACATTTATGATTATTATCAATGTTGAAAAAGTTCATATTTTTGTGGAAACTGATACATTTTATCTCTCAGGATTGAGAGATGAATAGAAATTTCAAAAGAACAGCATTTATCTGAAATATAATCTTTTGTAACATTATAAATGTCTTTACTGTCACTTCTGATCAGTTTAATGTGTTCTTGCAGAATAAAAGTATTAATTTCTTACCACAAACTTGAAAGCAAACATGTAAAAAAGTCAAATAAATGAGTGCTGATGTCAGTTCTGTGGATTCAGGCCCGTTCAGCGTGTGCGCTGGAGCAACACAGAATATGATCAAGGGGTTATACATGAAAATATCCATTTTTCACAGTGCACATTTTGCAAACAAGTTACAATCTTAAATCATATTTATGTGCATGAGGAAAATCTCATGTGAGATTGTACTGAATGTAATTAAAACATGACATATCATATGAGCTCACACACACTGGCTCATGTAATTAAACACAGACACACACAAACACAGAGAGACACACACACACTCTCTCACAGACACACACACAACACAGCCGTGTGTTGCTCAGAGACGCAATTACTAATGACTATTTTCATTGGCGAAATAGAGCAAACATGCAATACTGTGTCTAAAATGTAAGGCCGCTTATTAACTTATTGTTAAACATGTATAAAATCAATATATCTGGAGAAAAACAGCACTCTTCGTGTGATATTTACTAACTATATTAAATGATATAAATATAGACTAAATCACGTAGAGTAGCCTATGAATGCGCTCTCTGGATGTGTGTGAGGGATTATACTCAATAATGTCAGATCGCACATCGTTAAAACAACAATTACGATATTTATCACGCACTCCTAGCCTACTTTCTGCTTTCTTGCTCGCCATCAGCCAGCTCTTCCCATGATGCTCTCTGCTCAGTTCTCTTCTCTCGTGATGATGAGGATGTAATTGATGCGATGCTTTCATAGCTCATGTATGAACTGTAATGTACTGTTAGTGTGAGAGATATCATGAGCTGTTTATTCCATCTAACATGACTGATATGATTGACACACTATCCATAAAAGCATAAATGGGAAGAGCTTGAAAGCAACTCGCTTAGAGGGATAGTTCGGCCAAAAATGATATTTTACACATGCATTACTCACCCTCAAGCCGTTCGAGATGCATATGTCAATCTTGTTTCAGACGAACACATTTTCAGTTATTTTAGAAAATGTCTTAGACCCTTCAGTGGATATAATGTGAAGCAATGGGGTCCACCTCCTTCAAGTCCCAAAATGTGCATATATCCTTCACAAAAGTAATCCATCCGGCTCCAGGGGGATAAACGAAGGCCTTATGAGGGTAATCCGTGCGGTTTTGTCGTAAATATATACATATTTAAAACTTTATAAATGAAAATATCTGACTTCCGGCAACGATCGACGCGCGTTCACGGGTGATGGAATTCGGCGTACGAGGTAGGACGTAGCGTCGTGACGTAGAACGAACGCGCCCGCGCAGCCAGAGAGCTATGCAGAGAGCAGAGCAAAACAAAAACTCGAATGTTAAATATCATTTTTGGCCGAACTATCCCTTTAAAGGAGAACTCCAGCGCAAAATGAACCTTTGGTCTAATAAAACATTGGTACCTAGTCGACCGTTCTCTGAGATTTGTTTTCATGATAATGGAATGTAAAGAGTTTTATCTCTAAAAACTGTTTAGCGTATAACGCTAGTAATGGGGGCATTTAATAAGTAAAAATAAATCGCTAGTTTATACCACTAACAAGACTCAAAATAGCCCCACACTAACACAGTAACATAATGAGGGTCTCTACATGCAAAACGAAGCATTGAGAACTTTGTAAGTGTACAGACCGTTTAATAAGAAGATAAAGATAAAGACAGTCCACTTCGTGTATACAGACAGCAGCCATCTTTGGAAAACAGACTCGACTAATCAAACCACGAACGCCATTCATACAGTTCAGAAGTTCAATGAACTTCAAACAGTTCAGCTTAGCACGTCGTTCGTGGTTTGATTAGTCGAGACTGTTTTCCAAAGATGGCTCCTATCTGTATTTATCTTTTTTTTTTAAAAATCAAATAAACACAGCTTCGGTGAGCAGAAGAGACTTCTTTTAAAAACATAAAAAATCTTACCGATCCAAAACGTTTGACTGGTAGTGTAAGTCTGAATATTTTTGCCGTACGCCATTTTTGTCTTTCGGACTCACGTTCACTTTTACTAAGGATTTACATCTACTTTTATTTCACTGACCTGTAAACTTCAGATTTTCTCTCAGCGCTGCCATTTCTTGCGCAACATGCATTAGATGATCCGTGAACAGGAGGACAAAGTTCACAAACACAAAAAGAAATCAGTTTTGCAATTATAATAACAAGATGAGAGCCAAGGCTGATAGCACACTTATAAACTTAACAGTATCTGGACTTTCTGTAACTGTAAAGTCACATTTCAAAGCATTTAAAAGCCTGAATGTGTCAGAGAAAACTTTTATTAAATGAAAGTGATGTGAGAGGAAGAGCGAGGGACAGATGGAGGAAGGTGAATCTCATCTGGCGTTTGGTCACGTCTGATCTCAGGCCAGTCTTTCCCATGAGCACTCACTGCGATTAGCATCACTCTTCAGGAAATGGATGAGTGTGTGTGTGTGTGTGATGTGTAATGTTTATCGATGCTTCAGTAATGTAAACCCCTGTTTATGGAGCCGGGAAAGCATCAGGGTTCGTACAGACACTGGAAAATGAAATCCCAGGACTTTAAGCACTACTTTTTGGGTTTTCCAGGACTTCAAATTAGAGATCTCACTTATCAAACAATATCTATATTATCTTTCAAATTCTAAAAAAGGTATAAATAAAAATAAACCAATAAAAGAAAATGGTAGAAATCAAGTGCAGCAGATGCAAAGACTGGAAACTTTCACCACTGAAAGGACACTATGATAAAGATATCGCTTTCCTTATTCAAACTGATTTTTCTCCCATGAATATATGAATGACCTGAAGAATAAAAGCTGAATCATATACTTGGATATTTATGAGCAATATCACACTCATAGCCATGCGAAATAACACGAGACAATGATTCGGTCTCTCTGCATCTTCCCTGTCGCTGTGATGTGTGTGTGTGTGTGTGTACGGTTGCCATGGCAGCGGGATCTGATGAGGTCTCTGGATACCAGAGAGGATGAGCTCGATCTCCCGGAGGGCAGAAGTGACCCGACGATACACACCCTCCTGTTTCCCTCTGGATGAAGACGGAGAACACACACACACACGCACGCACGCACACACACACACACGTGCACACGCACGCACGTGCACACACACACGCCCACACACACACATGTGCACACACATGCGCACACACACGCGCATGCACACACACACACACGCACAATCATATTAGAGCCAAATCTCACACAGTCATAAATACACGTTAGTCTATTTATCATGCATGCTGAACTGTGTATTGTAAAAATTATATATATATATATATATATATATATATATATATATATATATATATATATATATATATATATATATATATTATAAAGGCTACATACAGTACCGGTCAAAAGTTTGGACACATTCACTATGTTAAATGTTTTTGACAGAAGTCTCTTATGCTCATAAAGCATGCATTTATTTGATCAAAACTACAGAAAAAACTCAGCATCATTACTCCAGTCTTCAGTGTCACATGATCCTTCAGAAATCACTCTAATATGATGATCTGTTATTATCAATGTTGGAAACAGCTGTGCTGCTTAATATTTTTTTATAACTTCTGATACTTTTTCAGGATTCATTGATGAAAAAAAAAGTCAAATTTAAAAAAAGAGAACAGAATGTATTTAAAATAGAAATCTTTTGTGTTGCTGACCAATATATATCTTCTGCTAGGGTGTATATATATATTTCATAATTATATTCATAAAAATGTATTACAATTTTATTTGATGTATTTCATTATTATTTTTTAATTTATATACACACACACATATATACACACTATATATATATATGAAACATAATTAAATATAATAAAAAATAAATTAAAATAAAATCGATTTCTTGCTGTTATATGTATTCATCGCAGGAGGAAATCAAAGAGCCATTCCAGTCATTTCTGAGTCTCCAGCGCCTGCTCAGCGTTTTTAATGTTACACCCCAGACGCATTACACCCCACAAAGACAATTTTTCAGAAAGATGTATTTTGGAGAAGACGCATTAGCAACCGTGCGTTCACAGAACAAGTCGTCATTCTAGTGACTCATGCGTTTCAGAGGAAAGAAAGAGCAGAGATGTGCTACTCCACATTAGCTGCAAAACCAGAACACACAGCGAGAGTGTTAGCAGGTGTGTGTGCGCGCGCCATACATCAATTTAATTGGGCGAAACTGTCCAGCACAGCAAAAAAAAAAAAAAAACAGAGGTAAAGGATGGCAGTTCCTAAACAAGAGCTTTTTTGCCCTATTTTACATACGTAATAAAGACGCAGAACAACTCGACACACAGCAGATGACCTTTACATGACCACATGTGATCAATGTCACTGTGTTTCAAGCATTATTATTAGCCTATTGTTTATATTTAGTGTAAGTGATGTGATCATCAGCGAGACAGTAAGAAACCACATTGAAATGCCACTTTAGCAACCAAAAAGCAAAAACCCAGAACACACAAACTAACACACACTGTAGAAACACCAGAAAGCATCCTAATAACACAGATATATATGATCCACATTCAATGCATCGGTTAACATGAGGCAGTTCCTCACTCACACTTACAAATCAATGCATGTTCATCACAAATATCACAACATGGCTGTAAAAACCACAAGCTGTAAATTCCAGATGAAATGTTACAACCTTTCAGAGGCGAGAATGTGCAGATTGGTGTTTTTTTTTGTTGCTTTTCGTAAACAGGGAAACATTGATAACCATCACAATAAGTGTCAGAAACAAAACCTCATTCGTAGATGTTATAAGTACACAGATTGGTGTTTTTATGCAGATTTATCACAGAAATGATCAATGCTGTGAAAATCATCCGCTAATGTCTTTTGCAGGCATATAGTTGTGCTCAAAAGTTAACACACTCCGTACAGAATCTGTAAAATGTTCATTATTTTAGCCATAAGAGGGGACATACAAAATGCATGCTATTTTGGTAACGCTTCCTTTTACAGTCCTGTTACCCATGTACTTACTATGTACTTATTAAAGTAATTATAATTACTGGGTAATAGGTAGGTAGTAACCCTGAACCTACCCCTAACCCATACTTACCTTATATTAGCCAGTACTTTCTAAGTACACTGTAAGTACACAGAAGTACTGTACTGTAAAAGGAAGCGTTACCGCTATTTTTTATTTGGTACCGTCCTGAATGAGATATTTGACATAAAAGATGTTTACAAAAAAACAGCTGAATTTATAAAAATGAGCCCATTCAAAAGTTTATGAACCCATGATTCTTAATATTGTGTGTCATTCCCTGGATGATCCACAAGGGTTTTTTTTTTTTGGTTTTGTGATTTGGTTGTTCTTGTCGTTAAACTAGCCAATGTTCTTAAGACAAATCCTCCAGGTCCCAAAGATTCTTTGGTTTTCCAGCATTTTTTGCATATTTGAACCCTTTCCAGCAGGGACTGTATGATTTTCAGATCCATCTTTTCACACTGAGGACAATTGAGGGACTCAAACACAACTATTAAAGAAGGTTCAAACATTCACTGATGCTCCGGAAGGAAACGCCATGCATTAAGAGCCGCGGGGTGCAAGAACAGCCATCAGAACAGAACATCCAGGTAAACAACACACAGTATTAAGAATCAAAGGTTCAGACATTTTTGCACAGGTATTTTTTTATAAATTCAGCTATTTTTTGTCCTGTGGACTATATGTAAACATCTTTGTAAAATACCTTATTCAGGACAGTACTAAATAAAAAATAAGATTTGTATGATCCCTCACATTTTGCAGATTCTGCAAGGGGTGTGTAAACTTTTGAGCATGACTGTAATTCATACATGTGAATAACTAGGTTGCACAGACACAGTCAACGTGCTCTCGAGTGTCTTAGACCGGATTTGCCCCGTTCCGATATGACATACAGCAGCACATAGATAGAAACACACACTAATGAGGCATCTATGTAGCCTATATATCTCTATGACCAAATAACATCGCTCTGAAAACATCCAGAGACCAAATAACAGCAGCCTGGCAAACATCCACAACACCTGAGCACATGTTCTGTTTAGTGCTGGGCTTGTTCTGGTACACTAAAGGACAGTGTGTGTAAGGCTGTGAATAAGCTTCAGCTCTGTGCTGATGAATGAGACTGGACGCTGGAGTCACTATATGAAGGTCAGTAGGTCAGTGAAACACATCAGGATCAAGGCTCTGTCCTCAGAGAGCCGCTGAACAGAGAGATCAGATCAACAGCACAAATACACGAGACTGGAGACTGTACAGGCTTTACATGATGTGCTCAAATAAGGACAGAAACGATGATCTGGAAGCTCAACAGAAAACAACGGTTTATAGCAACATTATGGAGGCTTGGGAGACACTTTACAGTGTGCTTGTTACATGTTACATAAGTTACTGTGGTAATAACTTTAAATGATGCTTTTACTACAAGGCTGTTGAATGCTTGATTTTGATTGGTTGACGAACGTTCTAAGGTGTGCAATTATTTTCAGGGAAACGCACGGCTAAAGTAGTTCCAGGCTGGTTTTGACCGCATTACAGTTCAATATCACTTGTCTTCACCAAATGATTTGAGTTATTTCAAAGGTCCATACAGAACCATCTCTCTCTCTCTCTCTCTCTCTCTCTCTCTCTCTCTCTCTCTCTCTCTCTCTCTCTCTCTAATAACGGCATTGGTCTGCTATCAGTGGCTCAAGCATCCGTTACTCGTTCTAAAATTACATTTTGGTATTAGCAATGGAGGCTTGGGGTGAGATGAGTAAGAAATTAGTCCCACACACAAGAGCGTATTTAAGGACAAAAACCTGACAAACATCTTGAAATACATCATCTAAACAATGTTTTGAGGTGTGGTAACTTTAGTAGGCTATAAGCGGGAGAATTGGCTCTGGGCCGTTTAATTATAGGAAAACTACCGCATTACCACGTTACCTCAGGTGTGCATTATTTTTTCTATTAATTCAATGGCCTGTGTCAATTATTCCTTACATAATTACCTGCAACTAACCCTAAACCAAACCCTATAAATACATGTAGTTAAAAACAAATTCAGACCTTTTTTTCTAAAACAATTGAATGGATCTATCTTTTGAACTCTTGGCATGAAAACAAACTGAGGTTTCTACCCTTCTTTCATGATTTTTCATGTTCATCACTATTTCAAAATAAAGGTCTAAACACGCTTTAGGAGTATGAAAATATTCTTGTTGCAAATTGATAAATTACGGCTCCTCTGTAATTTATTTTGAAAATCAAATATGGAAACTAGAGATTGTAAGCTTTCAAATGATATATAGTTTGTCAAGATTAGTTTAGGATTAGTATAGGATATTACTGTTTTAAAAATGTAATGGATTTGGGCCCACCGGTGGGCCGGTGACACTTAAAGGGATAGTTCGGCCAAAAATGATATTTAACACATGCATTACTCACCCTCAAGCCGTTCGAGATGCATGTGTCAATCTTGTTTCAGACGAACACATTTTCAGTTATTTTAGAAAATGTCTTAGACCCTTCAGTGGATATAATGTGAAGCAATGGGGTCCACCTCCTTCAAGTCCCAAAATGTGCATACATCCTTCACAAAAGTAATCCATCCGGCTCCAGGGGGATAAACGAAGGCCTTCTGAGGGTAAACCGTGCGGTTTTGTGTAAAAATATACATATTTGAAACTTTATAAATGAAAATATCTGACTTCCGGCAACAATCGACGCGCGTTCACGGGTGATGGAATTCGGCGCACGAGGTAGGACGTAGCGTAGGAACCGTCGTGACACATTATATCCACTGAAGGGTCTAAGACATTTTCTAAAATAACTGAAAATGTGTTCGTCTGAAACAAGATTGACATATGCATCTCGAACGGCTTGAGGGTGAGTAATGCATGTGTTAAATATCATTTTTGGCCGAACTATCCCTTTAAGGGGTTAATTATTATTATAATTTATAAAACGGTTAGTTTCAATCCTTGATTCTGATTGGTCAATAGCTGTGTTTTATTCACGATAAAACACGGCCGCTTCACCCAACGGTTCTATGTATCACTGTACAACACCCCTAGCAACCACTATAGCAACTAAACACATGTTTGATCTCATTGAGATCGAGTAAGCGAGTGTACCTGCATTTACAGTAGCATTTTCCTTCAGGTCAGTCCTATATTCATAATAAAAAAAATCCGTTTGAATGTCCGCTGCGATATCTGGTCCTTTTAACAGTTAAGGGATTTTCCCGTGCGTCATCTGTCAGTTGCGTCGATCTTTTTCAAACTCGAAGTTTGAGTCCTTTCAATGTAAAAGTCTTCTCTACTGACTGACTAACTCATAAAGACAGCCTTTGCCGCCATCTATTGGCGAAATAATTTAACTTATGTTGCAGTTTACGGTCGGGGACTATTTTTTTCAGCGGAAGGAAGACTCGTGCCAAACAACGCCCTTCAAACAATAATCATAAATGTTTCTTGAGCATCAGATCCTCATATTAGAGTGATTTCTGAATGATCATGTGACACTGAAGACTGGAGTAATGATGCTGAAAATTCACCTTTGATCACAGGAATAAATTACACTGTATATTCACAGCAGCCTAGCTGTTTTAAAGTGTAATAATATTTCATATTTTTACTGTTTTTACTGTATCAAATAAATGCAGCCTTTATGAGCAGAAGAGACAAAAAAAAATCTCTTGGACCCATCTCAAAAAACATATACTTAGGACGGAGGTTATATAATACAACTTTCCTGTGAAGAAATGAGAAACACGACCTGCAGGACTTCTTCTACTAACCGAACATCATCACCACGACTGAAACACTTCCCAGTGTTTAAAAAAAAAAAAATCAATGTTAATTTCTGGAACACGAAGTTCCGATTTGCAAAGCAAGAGAAAAATGTGCCGTTCCCGCACAACAGCGGTGACTTCCAGAAAAGCAAAAAGTCTTTAGAAAGGGTTTCTGTTGGGGAGAGGAATTACTAAAATTGCCCTGCTGGCAAACAAACTTTGAATGTGAGTGTGTTGCAGAAAGAGTCGTGCGCTTGATCACTGTCTCGCTCACAGAACGCTGACGCAAACACACCGGCCGAGACTCGTGAAAATAGCCCAGCGGAATCATGGGAGCTGTATTTCTCTCTGTGTAACTGGGTTAACAACACACACATCTGAACACAGACAGCAGCGATTCTTCACCACACACACATGATTTATCTGGACTGAAAAACAAATCCGTTATCTGTGCATTTACATAACCGTGGCCTTCAACGTGACCCACTTATTCATATAAAGAAGTGTATTCTCATGTGGATATCACCGTTAAACAGGACGCTTTAAAGTCTTTTATACGCTGGCCGAGCTGAAAGGTCTAAAGGTTTTGTGTGAATGAAGAGCATAACACACATCATCCTCATCATTTCTCTCTGATGAAGGTCTGTGAGATCAGAAGTATTAAGTGAGACCGATTAAAAAAATCTCACTGAAGCAAATTGAAGTAGTCTTGACGTGCAAGACAGGAAGAAAACTGCAATCAACCAACCAGAACACCTTAGCAACCTCCTAGCAATGACCCAGAACACCTTAGCAACCTCCTAGCAATGACCCAGAACACCTTAGCAACCTCCTACAACATCTTAGAAACCTCCCATCAACTGCTCAGAACACCTTAGCAACCTCCTAGCAACCACCCAGAAAATCATCTTAGAAACCTCCTATCAACTGCTCAGAACACCTTAGCAACCTCCTAGCAACCACCCAGAAAATCATCTTAGAAACCTCCTATCAACTGCTCAGAACACCTTAGCAACCTCCTAGCAACCACCCAGAAAATCATCTTAGAAACCTCCTATCAACTGCTCAGAACACCTTAGCAACCTCCTAGCAACCACCCAGAAAATCATCTTAGCAACCTCCTATAATCTACTCAAAACACCTTAGCAACTTCCTAGCAACCACCCAGAACAGCATATTAGCAACCTCCTATCATCTACTCAAAAAATCTTAGCAACCTCCTATTAACCACTCAAAACACCTTAGCATCTTCCTACCAACCACCCAGAACATCATAGCAACCTCCATTCAACCACTTAGAACATCTTTGCCACATCTTAGAAACCTCCTAGCAACCAACCAGAACCCCTTAGCAACCACCCAGGACATCATCTTAGCAATCTATAATCAACTTAGAACACCTTAGCAACCACCTACATCATAAAAAAACCCTCATAGCAACCACCTACAACATCTTAGAAACCTCCTAGCAACCACACAGAACACCTTAGCATTATTCTTTCAACCACACAGAACATCATCTTAACAACCTCCTGACAACCACCCAGAACACCTTAGCTACCTCCTAGCAACCACCCAGAACAGCATCTTAGCAACCTCCTATCATCTACTCAAAAAATCTTAGCAACCTCCTATTAACCACTCAAAACACCTTAGCATCTTCCTACCAACCACCCAGAACATCATAGCAACCTCCATTCAACCACTTAGAACATCTTTGCCACATCTTAGAAACCTCCTAGCAACCAACCAGAACCCCTTAGCAACCACCCAGGACATCATCTTAGCAATCTATAATCAACTTAGAACACCTTAGCAACCACCTACATCATAAAAAACCCCTCATAGCAACCACCTACAACATCTTAGAAACCTCCTAGCAACCACACAGAACACCTTAGCATTATTCTTTCAACCACACAGAACATCATCTTAGCAACCTCCTGACAACCACCCAGAACACCTTAGCTACCTCCTAGCAACCACCCAGTACACCTTAGCTACCACCTAGAAACCACCTAGAACACATCTTAGCAACCTACTTAGATAGGTCTAACCTACTTAGCTAACTAATATAAATAGATGTTTACTTTAAAAATAATAGAAAAAAATAAAATCAGCTCTGACGAGGTAAAGATAATAAACGACTAAAGACCTAATCTGACTGTAAACTCATGCAAGTTGTTAATAAGCAGTGCTTATTTTAAATGTAAGCACAGCTATTCTTGTCCGTGATGCTGACTGATAGCCATAGTAAGTCACACTGGCTCAGTCTGAACATTTGCCTCAAATGATTTAATGAAGCTATTAAATGTTCCTCATAAAGTACGCAATGTTCTTAAATATAAAAAAAAATAAACGTTCCTGTTTTATTTGCATTTTATGATCATTATCAATGATAAAAACATCCCATTTGATTTCTGACGCTGCTCTGGGGGTCAAAGGTCAGATACACTTACCCGCCTCACTTGACCTTTGACCTTTAATGAGCATTTCACATAGAGGTCACATGAATACAGGAGTCAGCCACAATGCAGCAAACAATCTCCACTTCTGCAAGATTAAAAAAATCACGTTTATGCATCTGATGTTTGATATTAATCAACACAACACACTAAATTATGCATATATATATATATATAAGTGCTTACTTCCTATCCTTCTGTACTTAGTATGTTAATTTCTTCTGATGCTCCATCAGTCAAACGGCAGGTTTCCCCAGACTAACACTGACAAGTGCAGCGGACTCACACACATCTGTGTTTTACTGCGCCGCAATCTCGACGTCAAACGCAATTACATGCGGCTTCTGTCAGGAGGTGCAGTGCATCTGAGGAGTTATTGATGAGGAGTCCTTCATCAGACCAGAGACATGAGCGCTGAACACATCCATCTCAACATCACATCACATCCCTCACGCAAAGCCAACACTCTCAGTCATGTTCATAAAGAAACCGGTGACATTTACAGCCGTTTGTGACGCGATAATGAGTGTATCGTCACGCAAGGCACTTATAAAGACGGGGAACAACTGGACACATTTATACTGATCGTGGGCGAGTGCAAATACAGATACCGTTTAGTGATTTCTACTGCACTTTATGTAATGCTGATTGCTTATGAACAGGATAATAACAGTGTTAATATTGTAAAATTCATTAATTATTAAACAAATTCAATTCATTTGCAGAAGACAATCAGGGTCAACTAAAACAAACTAAAAATATTAAATTATTTACTATATAATTAAGATAATGATTTAAAATTAAATATTTTTAAAAATCAGCGTTTCATTTAGTTTAATTTTGTACTAAAATATAACTAAAATAAAAATGAATCAATATAAATATAACAATAATATGTTTATTATTTAATATTTGTATTTATTTAAAATTCAACAATAAATAAAAATAAAATAAAATATACAGATATAATAGAGAGAAAAAAAAGATAATAATGACAAAAAAAATGACAAACTTTAAGAAAAATTTAAATGAAAATACAAACCAAAAATGAATTAAAAATGAATAAATTATATACACTACCGTTCAAAAGTTTGGGGTCAGTGAGAATTTTATTTATATTTTTTGGAGGAAAGAAATCAATACTTTTATTTATCAAGGACAGTAAAGACATTTATAATGTTACAAAAGATTCTATTTCAGACAAATGCTGTTCTTTTGAACTTCCTATTCATCAAAGAATCCAAAAAAAAAACTAAAAAAAACTGTACAACTGACAGACCAACAACTGTTTCAACATTGATAATAATAATAAATGTTTCTTGAGCATCAAATCCTCATATTATACTGATTTGTGAAGGATCATTTGACACTGAAGACACTGACACTGGTGATGCTGAAAATTCAGCTTTGATCACAGGAATAAATTACACTTTACTATATATTCACACAGAAAACAGCTGATTTACACTGGAATAATATTTAATACTATAACTGATTTTTGTTGTATTTTTAATCAAATAAGCGCAGCCATGGTTAGCAGAAGAGAATTCTTTTAAAAGTATTTAAAATCGTACCGACCCCAAACTTTTGAACGGTAGTGTATATATATATATATAAACAATATCTCAATAATACTAAAACAACACTGGTCATTATTAAGCTCAACTTCGTTCAATAATAGTGTCAATTTTGCAAAGTTCCTCAGTTATGAAACAACGAGAAGCAAAAAAGATCCATAAAATCCCCAAAAAATATTAACATTGACTCAAAATTCAGCCACTTTTAGGCAGTGGTTATTGGTCAACGCCAATTTTTTTTTTTTTTTAAATCAACAAAAATAACACTAATATTGACTAATGAAAGATTATATTAATTTCCAAGACTGTTCTAGGTCTTAAAATCACTATGACAGAGCCCTGGATGATAAATATGAAAGCAAAACAACAACAACAACAGCAAATGAGAAATAAAACACTTTATTGGTGTAAACGTTGCACACGGATTTCAAGTAAGATTGCAATGTAACTTTTAAACGACATTAACAAGTAAAACACAACGAAACCCGGACGGCTCAGAGCTCAGGCTTGTTCTCGCGCTGCTCCTTCTCCACCAGCTCTCGTCTCTTCTCCAGGTACAGGGTCTGGAGATGCTCGTCGGGTGTGATGCCTGCGTGTGTGAGCTCCGCCATGATCTTCTCCAGGCGAGAGAGAGTCCTGGCGCTCGTGACCTTCCGCCCGCTGATGTAGAGCGAGAACTGCGTGAAGTCCATCAGCCGACACGAGTCCACCTCACACAGGTTCCTCGGCTCCTCGAGCCGCTCCAGCGCGGGGAAGAAGCTCAGGCCGGACATGCGCTGTAAGTCCGTCAGGCTCACCTGGAAGTCTGTGAGGGGGCGCTCGAACCCGATCGGAGAGTTCGGGACCACGAACGCCCCGAGAGCCAGAGAGTCCGGAGACAAGTCCTTCTGCGCGAGGACGATCTTGAAGAGGTGTGTGGGAACCGCAACGTCGTCTTTCCCAATCAGCTGTCACAGGAATCAGGGATTATTATACAATAACAACAACCAAGGCTGACCATATTTAACTTATAACATATTTTTATTGAAAAAACAACAAGGAAGATAAGACAATATCCAAAGAAAATACATTTTATATATATTTTATCTACTTTGCCATCCTGGATTATGAATGTTTTTTTTATTTTTTTTATATCATATATTTATTGAAAAAAATAATAATAATATATATATATATATATATGAGGTTTTTATTTGATTTTTTTTAACTACCTTCCCATTCTGGATTATCAATGTGAGTGCTTGGTGCAATTTACACTCCGGCAGAATAAAGATGGACAGATATCTATAATAATAATAAATAAAAGGTAAATATATACTCTAGTGTTCACAAGTTTGGGGACGTGAGTGTTTTAAGAGTCTCTTCTGCTCACCAAGGCTGCATTTATTTGATCAAAAATGCAGTAAAAATGTGAAATATTATTGCAATTTACAATATCTGTTTTCTATGTGAATATACAGTAAAGTGTAAATTATTCCTGTGATCAAAGCTGTATTTTCAGCATCATTACTCCAGTCTTCAGTGTCACATGATCCTTCAGAAATCACTCTAATATGCTGATCTGATGCTCAAGAAACCGTTATGATTATTATCAGTGTTGAAATGTTAATTTTTGTGGAAACTGATACATTTTATTTTCAGGATTCTTTGATGAATAGAAAAGAACAGCATTTATTTTTAAATAGAATCTTTTATAAATGTCTTTACTGTAATGTATCCTTGCTGAATAAAAGCCTTAATTTCTTTCAAAAAAGGTGTTTATAAAAAAAAATATTCTGGGATAAAAAAAAAATAAAAAAAATTTAATCAAAGAGTTAGTTCATGCATGCAAGTTCTGTCAACATACTGAACTTTGATTTAAATTTATACAACATGATTATGTAAAATTTTTCCCAGATGGTCTTTTCCATACATTTAAAACTGAATGGGCTTGAACACTGCCAGGCTTTAATAAGAACAAAAAAGACAACATAGATGTGTCATAACAGTAATCCATACGACTTATGCACTATATATGACTTAAAGATCCATATTATTCCCTATTCAAAATCTTAATGTAGTTTCAGGCTCTACTAGAACAGGTTTTCCTGCTTGAATGTTGATTATTCTCCTCATATTCTCCATTGTTGCGGCTCCTCTCTTCCCAGTCTGTCAGTAACGCTCTGTTTACTTCCTGTCTCTATGAAGCCCCTCCTCCTGAAAAGCACACTGTGCTCTGATTGGTCGGCTGGAGCAGTGTGCTGTGATTGGTCGAGCGCTTCGAGTGTGTTTGGGAAATGCCCCGCCCCTTTCCATAACCTCCAGTTTAACACACTACTGACTCACTCAACCAGGCCCCGCCCCTTTATTCTGCGTATGAATTATTATAATGAGGAATATTGTGACGTGTTCGTTCCCGGAAGAAACTCAAGACTACAATGGAGGCGTTTCAGGAGTTCAGAAACACTGACACTGATATAGAGAAGATCTTCTTCATGCTCAAACAGCAACATTACACAGTGAAGAAAGATGAACGTGAAAAAGCATATTTAATAGAGGCATTTTTTGTCCTCATTCACTTTCATTATAAAGAAAAGAGCAGCATGAACATCCTGCCAAGCATCTGCTTTCTGTGCTCCATAGTAAATAATGACAGAATGATCTTTTTAACATGTATTTTTTGAATGTGTATTTTGTTACTCTGACAGCTGATGGAGAGGCGGGACTATGAAAGCAAGCATCAGTTGATGGTTAATGAGACCGATTATTATTATTATTATTTCTGATGAAACTACACAGATCAGAATGACAAAGCAAAACTGGAGCTGTCATGGTTAGACTGAGTTCCTCTCAAAGAACCGCCCGCACATTCACGGTTACCCAAATTCCCATCAGACGGCTCGCTGAATAAGCACATAATTCCCTGAAACGGGAGCGGATCGGCACACACACACACACACACACGTCCCCGGAGTGCAGTGTGTGTTTAGATGGAGGTGACGTGGCTTCTGTCTCGGCTCATTTGCAAGAGTTCAGAGCCTCGGGGAACCTGTCTGTGTCCATTTACACACGCGCAAAACCAAATCTGTCCCTGTGAAGCCAGCTGGAGTCATTTCTGTTACGCAAAACATCCTTTTCATTCAGTCGTTAATATTATTACATAAAAGCGTCATCGATGAGGGACGATACACGCAGAAATCATCGATTAAAGGTCTGTTTGAGGTTGAAAAGAGAGGCTTCGTATAGTTTAAGACGGAGTCAGCTGATGTGTGTGTGTGTGTGTGAGGTGCGTGAGCGCCACCTGCTGGACAAACGTTATCATTACAGTTTCAGTTTTTATAATATTTTTCAGAATAATCAAGAGAGGAAAACAAACATCTTTCTGAAACTAAAGTGTTTATGGCTAAAATACAGAATTCAGAATTTCCTTTAGGAGTATAAATTAATATAAAAATCTGACAATTCTATAAAAATGTAGGATTTTGAAGATATTTTCGGTATATGCTATAATAATAAGAATTATAATTTTTCCATGATGTGTTCATTATCTTAATGAGATTCTCTAATGATCAGTCCTTCCAGACAAACACCGAGTTTTTTTGTGATTGTGTCGGGCAAAAATCCTTGATTACGCGGCCCGTTTTCTTTAAAAATGCGATGGAATATGCGGGATATTTATGCAATTTTATTATGAAATTGCGGGAACTTCCATAAACTGCGGTTTGATGAAAAAGAGAGGATAAAGTGATTCCCCAACACCCTGTTCTCTCTAGGCTCCTACCTTACTGTAAAGAGTCATTTCTTATTCCTTCCTATGATAAGCAAGCATAACTACATCACAGAAAGAGCTGGAATATTTCAGTTCATCTTGATTTATTTCAGATCTTAATAAACACATCAAACTTACAAAACATTGATGAGTCAAACGAGTTCTGTAGCTTTACTAAAGGAATATGCTACAACTTCTGTAAAAATGAATAAATAAAATATTTAAAAATAAAGTGTGCTCCTGTTTTACAGCTTTTCGATGATGTTCACGTTGCGTGATTACGTCACTTCATAACGTTCCCATGGCAACAGGGGGAAACGGCTTGTGTGACGAGAACGCAACATTTTTAAATTTTCTGCTGAGATATATGTGACTTTTTTGCAATGAAAATGCGAGGATTATGAAATCAAGCCCCGCATATTTTGCACGGAAATCGGCAATTTATGCGGCGAAAGTGCGGCGTATTTGAAAAAATGCCCCCGCATAAATATGCAGACTTTGGCTGATTATGCACTGAATCATGCGATCGCATAATCACGTTTTTCTGGAGGGACTGAATGATGCGTGTGTTATTTGCCTCATTTTTGCACTAATATCCTTCATATGCTTTATTAAAAAAACAAAAATGCTATGAAACCAGACAAAATTTGATAAAAAGGTATGATTTTAAAGGTATTTTGATATGTGGCAAATCAATGTGTGTGTAACGTTTTCTGCCATGTATTTTCTGTTGTGTTGTTCTTGCCGCTCACCTGATAGGAGACGCTCTTGTGTCCGTCCTCGCGCACCTGCGGCAGCATCAGCGGTCCAGACACCAGCCACACGTCACTGAACCTCTGAGTCAGATCTCGACAGTACATCTCCAACCTGACAGGACAACACCAGCACATGAGGAGTGCTGCTACACACACACACACACACACACACAGACACCGTGAGACACACACACTGACCGACACACACACACACACACACACACCAACACAGACACCGTGAGACACACACACTGACCGACACACACACACACACAGACACCGTGAGACACACACACTGACCGACACACACACTCACACACACACACACCCCAACACAGACACCGTGAGACACACACTGACCGACACACACACTCACACACACACCGTGAGACACACACTGACCGACACACTCACACTCACTCACTCACTGACAGACACACACACTCACCCCAACACAGACACTGACAGACACACACTGACCGACACACACACTCACTCACTCTCACACACACACACGCACACACACACACACACACACACTGACAGACACACACACTCACGCACACACACTGACAGACACACACACACACTCTCTCTCACTCACACACACACACACACACACACACACACACTCACAGACACACACACTCACCCCAACAGACACCGTGAGACACACACTGACTGACACACACACACACACTGACAGACATACACACACACTCACTAACAGACACACACACTCTGACAGACACACACACTCACACACACACACACACACACACACACACACACACACACACACACACACACACACACACACACACACACACTCTCTCTCTCACACACACACACACACACACACTGACAGACACACACACACACACACTGACCGACACACACACTCACTCACACACACACACACACACACACACTGACAGACAGACACACACACACACACTGACAGACACACACTCTCACACACACACACACACACTCTCTCTCTCTCTCTCTCTCTCTCACACACAGACACACACACACACACACACACACACACTCTCTCTCACACACACACACACACACACACTGACAGACACACACACACACACACTGACCGACACACACACTCACTCACACACACACACACACACACACACACACACTGACAGACAGACACACACACACACACTGACAGACACACACTCTCACACACACACACACACACTCTCTCTCTCTCTCTCTCTCTCTCACACACAGACACACACACACACACACACACTGACAGACACACACACACACACACTGACAGACACACACACACACACACTGACAGAAACACACACCTGTTCCAGAAGCCTGCGTTGTTCTCGTAGTTCTGTGGGACGATGTTGGACAGATAGAAAGTCTCTGCCATCGCTTGCTGTGGACAGAATAATGATAATATTTCAATAAGAAAGAAATTAATCTGTTTTATGGAGCGATTTATACAGTCTAAATTAAATCATGAAAATAAGTAATGGAATCTTGCAATAAATAATTAAAAGTACAATGAAATGCATGTCATATTTCAGGTCACTTTTCATTTTAGGTAAATAAATACATTTCAATTATTTGTATCCACTTTTCATTATGCTTATATTAATTGCAACATTTAATAATTTATTCAATTTCATGATATACTCATTTGTCTTGTTATCAACTACATTTTATTTCAAGGTGTTTCAGTTTGTACTTCATGAGTTCTTTAGTGGTATTGCATGTCCTTTTTCATTTGACATGAAATAAACAAATACATGTATTTCATGCCTCATTTCATTGTACATTTATATTTAAATAAATAATATTAAAATAAAAAATGTATAAAAATAAATATTCTGGGATTTATAAAATAATTTATCACACCGCCATCTAGCGGCCAAAACACAGAACTACATTAGAAATATATGATTAAATGCACAATAAAAAATGTTAATAAAACAATCACCAAACAAATTAATACTTTTTTTTTTTGCTGTGTAAAAATGCTAAAATAAAATATATTTATTAATTTGTTTGGTGATTTCATAATTAAATGATTTTTATGTTTTATTAACAATATATTTTTGCATTTAACAACATCTCAACATTTATTTATTGATTTAATTGAGTACTATTGTCCCTCCATATCCATAGGGTTGAATCACGCTAATCTCTAAACTCTCTAAAATAATATATATTCTGTTTGATTGTTCTGAATGAACTGGACCTCAGAGATCTTGTTGTCTCCGGCCGGAGCCATGTGTCCGCGAGACCAGCCGCTCCTCAGGTAATCCTCGTTCCGGGCCGTGAAGGCCTCGGGAATCTCGGGATCCGGTTTAAATTTGCAGTGTTTTCTGTCGGCTTGACCTGATAAAGAGATGAAGAGCATCAGAATCAGAGCGATGGTTCTGCCTCTGACCCGACAGGACCAGACCCAACCAGTAACCTCTGACCCGACAGGACCAGACCCAACCAGTAACCTCTGACCCGACAGGACCAGACCCAACCAGTAACCTCTGACCCGACAGGACCAGACCCAACCAGTAACCTCTGACCCGACAGGACCAGACTCACCCAGTAACCTTTGACCCGACAGGACCAGACCCAACCAGTAACCTCTGACCCGACAGGACCAGACTCACCCGGTAACCTTTGACCCGACAGGACCAGACCCAACCAGTAACCTCTGACCCGACAGGACCAGACCCACCCAGTAACCTCTGACCCGACAGGACCAGACCCACCCAGTAACCTCTGACCCGACAGGACCAGACCCACCCAGTAACCTCTGACCCGACAGGACCAGACTCACCGAGTAACCTCTGACCCGACAGGACCAGACTCACCCAGTAACCTCTGACCCGACAGGACCAGACTCACCCAGTAACCTCTGACCCGACAGGACCAGACTCACCGAGTAACCTCTGACCCGACAGGACCAGACTCACCGAGTAACCTCTGACCCGACAGGACCAGACCCACCCAGTAACCTCTGACCCGACAGGACCAGACCCACCCAGTAACCTCTGACCCGACAGGACCAGACCCACCCAGTAACCTCTGACCCGACAGGACCAGACTCACCCAGTAACCTCTGACCCGACAGGACCAGACCCACCCAGTAACCTCTGACCCGACAGGACCAGACTCACCCAGTAACCTCTGACCCGACAGGACCAGACTCACCCAGTAACCTCTGACCCGACAGGACCAGACTCACCCAGTAACCTCTGACCCGAAAGGACCAGACCCACCCAGTAACCTCTGACCCGACAGGACCAGACCCACCCAGTAACCTCTGACCCGAAAGGACCAGACTCACCCAGTAACCTCTGACCCGACAGGACCAGACTCACCGAGTAACCTCTGACCCGACAGGACCAGACTCACCGAGTAACCTCTGACCCGACAGGACCAGACTCACCCAGTAACCTCTGACCCGACAGGACCAGACCCACCCAGTAACCTTGACCCGACAGGACCAGACTCACCCAGTAACCTTGACCCGACAGGACCAGACTCACCCAGTAACCTCTGACCCGACAGGACCAGACCCACCCAGTAACCTCTGACCCGACAGGACCAGACTCACCCAGTAACCTCTGACCCGACAGGACCAGACCCACCCAGTAACCTCTGACCCGACAGGACCAGACCCACCCAGTAACCTCTGACCCGACAGGACCAGACCCACCGAGTAACCTCTGACCCGAAAGGGCCAGACCCACCCAGTAACCTCTGACCCGACAGGACCAGACTCACCCAGTAACCTCTGACCCGACAGGACCAGACTCACCCAGTAACCTTGACCCGACAGGACCAGACTCACCCAGTAACCTCTGACCCGACAGGACCAGACCCACCCAGTAACCTCTGACCCGACAGGACCAGACCCACCCAGTAACCTCTGACCCGACAGGACCAGACTCACCCAGTAACCTCTGACCCGAAAGGACCAGACAGGACCAGACTCACCCAGTAACCTTGACCCGACAGGACCAGACTCACCCAGTAACCTCTGACCCGACAGGACCAGACCCACCCAGTAACCTCTGACCCGACAGGACCAGACTCACCCAGTAACCTCTGACCCGAAAGGACCAGACTCACCCAGTAACCTCTGACCCGACAGGACCAGACTCACCCAGTAACCTCTGACCCGACAGGACCAGACCCACCCAGTAACCTCTGACCCGACAGGACCAGACCCACCCAGTAACCTCTGACCCGAAAGGACCAGACTCACCCAGTACCCGACAGGACCAGACCCACCCAGTAACCTCTGACCCGAAAGGACCAGACTCACCCAGTAACCTCTGACCCGAAAGGACCAGACTCACCCAGTAACCTCTGACCCGACAGGACCAGACTCACCCAGTAACCTCTGACCCGACAGGACCAGACTCACCCAGTAACCTCTGACCCGACAGGACCAGACCCACCCAGTAACCTTTGACCCGACAGGACCAGACCCACCCAGTAACCTCTGACCCGACAGGACCAGACTCACCCAGTAACCTCTGACCCGACAGGACCAGACTCACCCAGTAACCTCTGACCCGACAGGACCAGACCCACCCAGTAACCTTTGACACGACAGGACCAGACCCACCCAGTAACCTCTGACCCGACAGGACCAGACTCACCCAGTAACCTCTGACCCGACAGGACCAGACCCACCCAGTAACCTCTGACCCGACAGGACCAGACTCACCCAGTAACCTCTGACCCGACAGGACCAGACCCACCCAGTAACCTCTGACCCGACAGGACCAGACTCACCCAGTAACCTCTGACCCGACAGGACCAGACCCACCCAGTAACCTCTGACCCGAAAGGACCAGACTCACCCAGTACCCGACAGGACCAGACCCACCCAGTAACCTCTGACCCGAAAGGACCAGACTCACCCAGTAACCTCTGACCCGAAAGGACCAGACTCACCCAGTAACCTCTGACCCGACAGGACCAGACTCACCCAGTAACCTCTGACCCGACAGGACCAGACTCACCCAGTAACCTCTGACCCGACAGGACCAGACCCACCCAGTAACCTTTGACCCGACAGGACCAGACCCACCCAGTAACCTCTGACCCGACAGGACCAGACTCACCCAGTAACCTCTGACCCGACAGGACCAGACCCACCCAGTAACCTCTGACCCGACAGGACCAGACTCACCCAGTAACCTCTGACCCGACAGGACCAGACCCACCCAGTAACCTCTGACCCGACAGGACCAGACTCACCCAGTAACCTCTGACCCGACAGGACCAGACTCACCCAGTAAACTTTGACCCGACAGGACCAGACTCACCCAGTAACCTCTGACCCGACAGGACCAGACTCACCCAGTAACCTCTGACCCGACAGGACCAGACTCACCCAGTAAACTTTGACCCGACAGGACCAGACTCACCCAGTAACCTCTGACCCGACAGGACCAGACTCACCCAGTAAACTTTGACCCGACAGGACCAGACTCACCCAGTAACCTCTGACCCGACAGGACCAGACTCACCCAGTAAACTTTGACCCGACAGGACCAGACTCACCCAGTAACCTCTGACCCGACAGGACCAGACTCACCCAGTAAACTTTGACCCGACAGGACCAGACTCACCCAGTAACCTCTGACCCGACAGGACCAGACTCACCCAGTAACCTCAGACTCACCCAGTAACCTTTGACCCGACTCACCCAGTAACCTTTGACCCGACAGATGTTCTGCCACCCATCTGGGCGTCCGCCGGCTCTGATCGTAGGATAACACGTGGTTGATGTAGAACCGGGTCTCGGCGCCGGTTTGCGGAAGACCGAAGCGCTCGATCAGGCGATGGGCGGAGCTTCCTGCAGATCACAGCAGATTTTACACAGGACTTACACATAGTAACATATTTCAAAACTTTCATTGATATGTCACAACATGAATATTAATACAGTATTTAAACGTCCCTGATTAAAGCACATGCAAAACAGTCTAACAAATTAAAGAAGAAAATACTACACAGGATTTATCCATGTTTTTGGAGAGATTATTATTTACCTGAGAATTTTGTATGACGGGAAAAAGAAACAATTTAGCATTTTATTTAGCATTTTGGAAGAACTAAGAAATCTTTATTAAATGGGACAAACAACAGAAATGAGTGTTTTTGATATGATTATTTTCAGAATGTAATACTTTAAGCAATAATTAATTTTATTAGAAATTCACCATATACATTTTAAAGAAGAAGTGGGATCTGTGGAAACCAAATAACTTACAGATTATAAATTATACCTATAAACCTTTTTGGAATGAAGTAAAAAAGCACTGGAATTTATGTAACTTAGCTAATGTTGTTATTAGTGACATAATAATGATGTAGGCATTGAATAAAAATAATATACAAAATAAATAAAGGTAACTTATTTTCCCTGGGCAACAATGAATGGAAATAAAAGAGTTTAATGTTTGTTCCTGTACAGAAACAAACTTCAAAAATATCATTGGAGTAACCGTGTGACAACTTGCCCCGGTCTCCCCTACACACACACTCTCTCTTACACTCATACATACACACACACACACTCTCTCTTACACTCATATATATATATATATATACACACACACTCTCTCCGTCTCTCTCTGTGTGAGATTGTACATGAACTATTGATCTGTTCAGCATCTCTTTATTAATCAGTAATGTATTTGTGATTCATAAAGTAGTTTACTTGTGTGTTTTCTCTTCTTCACACTGATATAGTTTGAGAGTAACGTTAGTTTTACCTGTGTGTGTTTTCTCTTCTTCATACTGATATAGTTTGAGAGCCGCGACACCGGAACCAGCGCCGAACACGAAGCCGCTGATGAACCTCACTGACACCATCATTATATATGACGGTTAATAACATTAACGTTAAATGAAATATAACATCACATACACACGAACACAAGCTGCGTTTGTGAGAGTGTGTGTGTGTGTGTGTGAGTGAAGAGCGGCGCATGAGCGCTGAACATCAGACCGGTTTCATCACACCGCCGTCTAGCGGCTGAAACACAGAACTACATCAGAAAGAACTCACGCATGGGTGAAGAAAATGTACAACTTAAATATTTTACATTTAAATAAAGATTATTATATGAGCAATATCACACAAGCAGCCGTGTGATATAACTATCAGCACGGCTGTGATTCGCATGGGGCTGATCGCCTCTCAGCCAATCAGATCCGAGGACCTGTGAATATACACATATATACATATACACACTGACTGTACACACAAATAATTTATATTTAACGAATATATATAAATATATATAAATTCATTATATATAAATTATAATTTTATATATATATATACACACACAGGTCCTTCTCAAAAAATTAGCATATTGTGATAAAGTTCATTATTTTCCATAATGTAATGATAAAAATTAAACTTTCATATATTTTAGATTCATTGCACACCAACTGAAATATTTCAGGTCTTTTATTGTTTTAATACTGATGATTTTGGCATACAGCTCATGAAACCCCAAAATTCCTGTCTCAAAAAATTAGCATATTTCATCCGACCAATAAAAGAAGTGTTTTTAATACAAAAAAAAAAGTCAGCCTTCAAATAATTATGTTCAGTTATGCACTCAATAGTCGGGAATACTTGGTCGGGAATCCTTTTGCAGAAATGACTGCTTCAATGCGGCGTGGCATGGAGGCAATCAGCCTGTGGCACTGCTGAGGTGTTATGGAGGCCCAGGATGCTTCGATAGCGGCCTTAAGCTCATCCAGAGTGTTGGGTCTTGCGTCTCTCAACTTTCTCTTCACAATATCCCACAGATTCTCTATGGGGTTCAGGTCAGGAGAGTTGGCAGGCCAATTGAGCACAGTAATACCATGGTCAGTAAACCATTTACCAGTGGTTTTGGCACTGTAAGCAGGTGCCAGGTCATGCTGAAAAATTAAATCTTCATCTCCATAAAGCTTTTCAGCAGATGGAAGCATGAAGTGCTCCAAAATCTCCTGATAGCTAGCTGCATTGACCCTGCCCTTGAAAAAACACAGTGGACCAACACCAGCAGCTGACATGGCACCCCAGACCATCACTGACTGTGGGTACTTGACACTGGACTTCAGGCATTTTGGCATTTCCTTCTCCCCAGTCTTCCTCCAGACTCTGGCACCTTGATTTCCGAATGACATGCAAAACTGAGCAACAGTCCAGTGCTGCTTCTCTGTAGCCCAGGTCAGGCGCTTCTGCCGCTGTTTCTGGTTCAAAAGTGTCTTGACCTGGGGAATGCGGCACCTGTTGCCCATTTCCTGCACACGCCTGTGCACGGTGGCTCTGGATGTTTCTACTCCAGACTCAGTCCACTGCTTCCGCAGGTCCCCCAAGGTCTGGAATCGGTCCTTCTCCACAATCTTCCTCAGGGTCCGGTCACCTCTTCTCGTTGTGCAGCGTTTTTTGCCACACTTTTTCCTTCCCACAGACTTCCCACTGAGGTGCCTTGATACAGCACTCTGGGAACAGCCTATTTGTTCAGAAATTTCTTTCTGTCTTACCCTCTTGCTTGAGGGTGTCAATGATGGCCTTCTGGACAGCAGTCAGGTCGGCAGTCTTACCCATGATTGCGGTTTTGAGTAATGAAACAGGCTGGGAGTTTTTAAAAGCCTCAGGAATCTTTTGCAGGTGTTTAGAATTAATTAGTTGATTCAGATGATTAGGTTAATAGCTCGTTTAGAGACCCTTTTCATGATATGCTAATTTTTTGAGACAGGAATTTGGGGTTTTCATGAGCTGTATGCCAAAATCATCAGTATTAAAACAATAAAAGACCTGAAATATTTCAGTTGGTGTGCAATGAATCTAAAATATATGAAAGTTTAATTTTTATCATTACATTATGGAAAATAATGAACTTTATCACAATATGCTAATTTTTTGAGAAGGACCTGTATATATGTGTGTATTATAGCCTATTTATTAATTTATAGGCTATATATATATATATATATAATTAATAATTGTATTTTATAAATAATTATATATATACACTCACCGGCCACTTGATTAGGTACACCTGTCCAACTGCTCGTTAACACTTAATTTCTAAGCAGCCAATCACATGGCGGCAACTCAGTGCATTTAGGCATGTAGACATGGTCAAGACAATCTCCTGCAGTTCAAACCGAGCATCAGTATGGGGAAGAAAGGTGATTTGAGTGACTTTGAACGTGGCATGATTGTTGGTGCCAGAAGGGCTGGTCTGAGTATTTCAGAAACTGCTAATCTACTGGGATTTTCACGCACAACCATCTCTAGGGTTTACAGAGAATGGTCCGAAAAAGAAAAAACATCCAGTGAGCGGCAGTTCTGTGGGCGGAAATGCCTTGTTGATGCCAGAGGTCAGAGGAGAATGGCCAGACTGGTTCGAGCTGATAGAAGGGCAACAGTGACTGAAATAACCACTCGTTACAACCGAGGTATGCAGCAAAGCATTTGTGAAGCCACAACACGCACAACCTTGAGGCGGATGGGCTACAACAGCAGAAGACTCCACCGGGTACCACTCATCTCCACTACAAATAGGAAAAAGAGGCTACAATTTGCAAGAGCTCACCAAAATTGAACAGTTGAAGACTGGAAAAATGTTGCCTGGTCTGATGAGTCTCGATTTCTGTTGAGACATTCAGATGTTAGAGTCAGAATTTGGCGTAAACAGAATGAGAACATGGAACCATCATGCCTTGTTACCACTGTGCAGGCTGGTGGTGGTGGTGTAATGGTGTGGGGGATGTTTTCCTGGCACACTTTAGGCCCCTTAGTGCCAATTGGGCATCGTTTAAATGCCACGGCCTACCTGAGCATTGTTTCTGACCATGTCCATCCCTTTATGGCCACCATGTACCCATCCTCTGATGGCTACTTCCACCATGTCACAAAGCTCTAATCATTTCAAATTGGTTTCTTGAACATGACAATGAGTTCACTGTACTAAAATGGCCTCCACAGTCACCAGATCTCAACCCAATAGAGCATCTTTGGGATGTGGTGGAACGGGAGATTCGCATCATGGATGTGCAGCCGACAAATCTGCGGCAACTGTGTGATGCCATCATGTCAATATGGACCAAACTCCCTGAGGAATGCTTCCAGCACCTTGTTGAATCTATGCCACGAAGAATTGAGGCAGTTCTGAAGGCAAAAGGGGGTCCAACCCGTTACTAGCATGGGGTACCTAATAAAGTGGCCGGTGAGTGTATATATATATATATATATATATATATATATATATATAGGCTAATTATAAAATAATTTTACTGGTGTTTGATTAGAAACGTTGTGGCTAAAGAGGGCAAATCAGATTTCAAAGACGATACAAAGATCAAATGATGCTTTATCAGTATTTATTGTTACTTTCATATACAAAAAGATAAAATTGAAATAATCCTTTCTAGTGTTTTTTCTCTAACAGTCGGGGTGTCGCTGTTTCACACTGGGCAAATTCTACATTCATACTGGTTTATTCTGGCACCAATGCGGAGGAGAAACAGCCACAGCCCGACATCTAGATCTACTGCAAACTCTGATACCGAGTCTAGATTACCACAGTAAAAAGGAACAATGATTCACTGCAAATTAAAGAACTATGTTACAATGATCGTTCAAGAAAATCCTCGGTTCGGTGCGGCGATACGATGGATGTCGATTCACCAGGGCATTGATAGAGATAAAACTTTGACATACTCTTCAGTCCAAGAGGGATTTACAGCAACAAGCTCCTCTCTCTAAACATCTCGTCTTATACAGATCTTTTTAGTATATTTATGTTAAAATCAGTAGTACAAGCCATGTCTGTTCTACAGTTTCAGCTACAATAGTGAAAGATAACCTACAACATGTACAGTTCACATATTCTGGTAAAGAAACAGCATTTCAAACATCAGCCTTGACAAACTCCTCATCTCGTGTTCCTGGACTCATGCACTCGCCGGGTCGGGGACAAGATTCAATTTAAGCCAAAGTGAGAGAAAAAAGTTAAAAAAAAAAAGTAAAATTTTAAATCAAATTAAAATAAAATGAAAATATTTACAGCTGACTTTATAAATAAAGATGAAATATTTTAAAATAGGAAAAAAATTTAAAAAAAAATAAAACATTAACAACTGACTTTAAAAATAAAAGTGTATTCAAAAATAAAAAAAAAAATAAGAAAAAAAAATAACAGCTGGTTTCATAAATAAAAATAAAATATTTTATTCTAGAAAAAAATACAGTAAAATAAAATGTTAACTCAGCTGTTAACATTTTTTATTTTACTATATTTCTATGAAAAATAAAATATTCTATAAAAAAACTAAATTTAAAAATAAATACAAAATAAAGAACACATAAATAAAAATGTAAAAATAAATACAAATAAAACTAAATTATATATATATATATATATATATATTATTTGTATTTATTTTTAAATTTAGCTTTTTTATGTATATATATATATATATATATATATATATATATATATAAATATATAACTCCAGCTGAATTTATAAAACATAAAAATAAAGTAACAAATAAAAACTAAATATTAACAGCTGACTTTGACACGTGATCTTAAACTCCCAAACACTTTCACCCCGTTTTCAAAATCATTATGGATAATAAAGAAGGAAAGACACATGATCAAGCAGGTTATTACATTTCAATTTCTTTAAAAAACCTTAATTTACACAATTAGTTTCGCAGATTATGTAGTTGCTTGTTTATTACTGTATACTGTTTTTTTTAACAGATAACTCATAGATCAGTTTCAAGTCAAATATAATTCATGTAGTTGTTTGAGTTTTAACTTCTGCAGGAAACACGGAGGAAAGAGCTTGAGGAGTTTGTCAAGGGTTTGTTTCATCATCATCATCATCATCATCATCATCGTCACACCAGTACAAAAGAGGTTTGTGATTCGTGTTTCGTTCGTGTCACGAATGTCCAGCTAAGCAACACTGATTCACATGAGTTCTGAGGTATCGGCTTCCTGAAAACCTGGACCAAAGATTTGCATCCAGAGTTACAGCTGGTCACTTTTAGAGTTTCATATTTGATATATCTATATAGATTTTTTTTTCCATATATATTTTCTATAGCTTTTTCTGCAAGGTAGAACAGAAAGTGGGGGAGAGAGAAAGAGAGAGAGAGAGAGAGAGAGAGAGAGAGAGAGAGAGAGAGAGAGAGAGAGAGAGAGAGAGAGAGAGAGAGAGAGAGAGAGAGAGAGAGAGAGAGATGATGAAAACACGGCAGCGGTCGCTTCAGTATTCGTCAGAAAACACAGGCACATGAGAGAGTCGCTCCTGAAATCACGTATGAATCACGTCAAGCCGTCTTTGCGCTCACAAACCAGCGGGAAACTCAGCCGCATCCGCACCGAGACTCAGCCGCAACTGCACCGAGACTCACCGAGACTCAGCCGCATCTGCACCGAGACTCAGCCGCAACTGCACCGAGACTCACCGAGACTCAGCCGCATCTGCACCGAGACTCAGCCGCAACTGCACCGAGACTCACCGAGACTCAGCCGCATCTGCACCGAGACTCAGCCGCAACTGCACCGAGACTCACCGAGACTCAGCCGCATCTGCACCGAGACTCACCGAGACTCAGCCGCAACTGCACCGAGACTCACCGAGACTCAGCCGCATCTGCACCGAGACTCAGCCGCAACTGCACCGAGACTCACCGAGACTCAGCCGCATCTGCACCGAGACTCAGCCGCAACTGCACCGAGACTCACCGAGACTCAGCCGCATCTGCACCGAGACTCAGCCGCAACTGCACCGAGACTCACCGAGACTCAGCCGCATCTGCACCGAGACTCACCGAGACTCAGCCGCAACTGCACCGAGACTCACCGAGACTCAGCCGCATCTGCACCGAGACTCACCGAGACTCAGCCGTAAACTGCACCGAGACTCACCGAGACTCAGCCGCATCTGCACCGAGACTCACCGAGACTCAGCCGCATCTGCACCGAGACTCAGCCGCAACTGCACCGAGACTCACCGAGACTCAGCCGCATCTGCACCGAGACTCAGCCGCAACTGCACCGAGACTCACCGAGACTCAGCCGCATCTGCACCGAGACTCACCAAGACTCAGCCGCATCTGCACCGAGACTCACCGAGACTCAGCCGCATCTGCACCGAGACTCAGCCGCATCTGCACCGAGACTCACCGAGACTCAGCCGCAACTGCACCGAGACTCACCGAGACTCAGCCGCATCTGCATCGAGACTCAGCCGCATCCACACCGAGACTCACCGAGACTCAAGGGCATCTGCACCGAGACTCAGCCGCATCTGCACCAAGACTCACCGAGACTCAGCCGCATCTGCACCGAGACTCACCGAGACTCAGCCGCATCTGCACCGAGACTCACCGAGACTCAGCCGCATCCGCACCGAGACTCACCGAGACTCAGCCGCATCCGCACCGAGACTCAGCCGCAACTCAACCAAACCTTTTCAGGGAAAACCCTCCAAACACACGGTCCGTTTAAGAGGGAATCTCACAAAACATACACAAAACAACCAAAAAATAAAAAAAATCACATCCAGATCATATATATATATATAATACTATATGTGCATATAATATTAATAATAATAATATATATAGCCTATATATTAGGGCTGTCGATTTAACGCGAAATGTGATATTGATTTTATATCAACAGTTCAATAAGTAAGAAGTTCATTTTGTGTTGTTTTACACGCAATATTGTCTGTTTTTGCTAAATTTTTCCAATGAAAATATTACCTACAAAGCCAGAGTAGAACTGTTGTTTCGTTTCTGAGTGAATCAGCGGTTTGAACTAATCAACCGGGAGAACCAATGATTCAATGACTCGTTCATAAAGAGAGTCATTTACTTCATTCCTGAGTGAATCAGCCGTGTGAACGAATCAAATGAATCAATGGCTCACTTATTTAGACGTTTACCGCCACACACTGGCAGTTTTAGTTTCTTATTTAGAGTATCACTTACTTAAAAAAAAATTATTTCATATTTTGGGGATAGTTTGCCCAAAATTTTAATTCTGTTTATTAACATTTACTGTCGTTTAAAAATCTCTCTTTCTTTTGCGGAACACACTATTTTGAATAATGTTGGTTTTGCCAAAAACCAATTCAGATGCAGCACCATTTATTTAAGTATTGACAGCCCCAATACACACACTTTATTATTTACTGTAAAAAGTTATATATATTTATTAAAGTAAATAATTTTGCATCATAGTCTTAAAGGCACACTATGTAATTTTCCGCCACTAGAGGTCGTTTATTCAAAACAAAGGCGGTGGAGAATACGACGGGACTCGAATCATATTCATGGATGATCGGTAATTTATTAACGCTACGAAGGCCGCTGGAGCGATTGCTAATGAGAGACGAGCGCGACACGACTCGAGAGCGGTGGAGCTTTTAATATCCCGCATATGTGGAATAACACAGCGCTGTTTTATCATATTAGTTATGAAAGTTGTTATAATGCTACTCTGTGCGTTCGCTCGGCGGCTAGGCTACTATACGAGACTCTTGTTGCACACTGCAGTAAACTAGATCGATATTAGCCATGGTAAAACACGGTATTCGCGGTAAATCAACAAAACGAGATTTAAACTAAAAGACTAACTGTGTTTAGCTGTACAACAATGATTAGTTTTCTGTTGCTCACCTGTCTAGCGTCTTTGGTGTTTCCAGAGCTCGTCTACGGAGAGACTATTAACCCTATTAAGTCCGATTGTACCGAATTGTGGTTGTAGTTCCACCAGAGTTCCACTGGGGGCGATCGCCCGAGTGCAGAATGAATGGGAGTCTATGGAGCTAGACGGCTAAATGTCTCTTTCACCCGATTGGCGTTGAGAAATCTCAGATTGGATTGTAGGTTTTGCAAGTTCAACATGGGTTATAGCAGCCTTTCTCAAAGTGGGTGCCGCGGCACACTGGGGTGCCTCCTGACTTTGTCAGGGGTGCCGCCAAAAAATTACGTAGGCTAAATATATATATATATATATATATATATATATATATATATATATATATATATATTTGAATTTACATAAATACATTCTTCTTCTTTTTAAACATATGAACGTATTAATAAAATTGTAAATTCATTTTAGATAAATATATATATATATAAAATTAACCATAAAAATCCGTCTCACAAGACCGAAGCAAGACACACACACACAACTTGACGCAAGTGACGCAACCCATAGCACCGCGTTATAGCAACAACACCGACCGCGCGAACGCGCGTCACACAGCAACTGCAGGCTCTGACAAACACACATACAAACTATACTATACTTCTGCATAACGTGTCTCTTTTTACAACAAAAATGTGAATTCTGCCGGTATTCAGACAGTCCCATGCATACAGATACAGATCCGGCCTACAATCGCCTACGTAGGCGAAATTTGTTTGACATTTCTAATCGTAAACACAGCCATGTCGAAGCCTGCAGTAATGTTTTTCATTGATGTTATGGCAGTCCACTCTGCTTATTGTTTTTCGAGAATCTTGCACTCCTGTTTGTCATTGTGCACGAAACTTCATGCCAATAAATCATCAGAAATATTGCTGACTTGTGCGCGTCTCAAGCGCACTCTTTCGCTCGTGCTAATGCCTGTTAGTTGTCCGTGGATTTGCCTATATTTGGCGCTGAAAATGGAAACGTCTTTAGACACGTTTATGTCTCAAAAATCGATCAGGATTTTTTCACAAAAGTGATAGCCCTGTAAAGTTGTTATTATTATTGTTATTTACAGTTCGTATTATGCTCTGTTCATTACTGTTCTGTCTAAATAAACAGGACATTTGCATTTACATTTGGGTTATGCAGTGTTTTTAATTTATATTTTACACTGGGGTGCCTTGAGATTTTATGCACTTTTGAAAGGTGCCCCGACTGAAAAAAGTTTGAGAAAGGCTGGGTTATAGGTCGAAAGTTGAATGAAGGAGTGCTTATGTCCTTTCGATTTCTTACAGGTTGAGTTGTTGTTGCCCATAACACGCTTCAGTAAAGTTAGCGTCAGTAAAGTTAGCTTCATTCATTGAGAGAAAATGTGCGCCTCTGGGGTTTGTAGTCTTTGTAATTACGAATTTTCACAGTCTTACACCTCAACAGTTTCACATCAAACTGCGACTTTCTTGACTTTAAAATGTATCTTTTAAATTGACAAATATCATATGTGTAATTCAGGGCACAATTCAAACGAGATCAAAATATTTGTTGTCTCTCGCCATTGAATACCATACAATATTTTTCCGAAATAAGGTCCCGTGGTGGTCGACCAGAAGGGGAGGGGCTTAGGCTCTCTATTAGACATTCTCTGGTGTTTCCATGGTTTCTACAAAATAAAACCGGAAATCGAGGGTAACGCGGGTGTGATGTCATTGATAGGCGACGCACGGTTAAAACCGCGTATTTCTCTGGATTTAAACATTCTTAGAAACATTTGAGATACTGCAAGTACACAAGTCGACAAAATATATAACATTGTTAATGTTCTAGTGGTTTTTGGATATTTTGAAGACCCAAAATCGTACATGGTGTGCCTTTAATTATCCTAAAAATAGGCTTCTAAAATAGACAATTAAAATATAATTTTGTACTTGGTTCTGGTGTGAAATGTTTCATGAGATACAAAAGTATTTCGAGGCTGAAGATCAGGTGTAATTGGCAAGGCAGCGGAGGAGAGAAACACTGTCTTTAGTGCATAATGAAGCGTGGAAGCGTATTGCATAAATCACAATCTCTCACGGTCCTTAAAATCGCCCACAATATGATGCTTTTATAAAACAAACCATAACGCTTTCACGTCATCTGATCACAGGCTGGCAACAGAACATCAACATTCACAGATAATAAAACCTGGCTTTTCTAAGCTACAAAGACACTTGTAAATCACAATCAACAAATGTTCAAATGAATCAAAGCCTTTGGTTATCCTCACGACGAAGGAATTTGGCTACATATCGTTTGATTATTCCCAACAAAACGAGGTCAGCTGATTGAAGCGCCACGAAGGCCTACGATGTGATCGAACAGCATTTATCATGATTTTGGTAGTTCGCCTGATGTGGATATATCAATGCCCAAAAGTTCAGTCTGCACAGACTATTGCTGGAGATATTGCTTGCTACATCGTCTGAGCCAGTTGGAAACTCACAACCATCCGAACTTTCCCGGTTAACCTGAAGAAAATGCAGTTTCCTGAAAGTATCGATGTCTGAGATGGAAAGCAGATGCACGTCAGCTAAAGCGTACCAAGCGATCCACTGGGAAACGCGCTACTTTGGCACTTTCGGACTCGTAACGTGCCAGAAATTGGCAAGAGCGTGGAAAAAAAATGGGCGTCGCCAACCAGAACGCACTATGACATCACTCACAACACAGTATGACGAAACACGCCAGGCCGCGAGAGCAAAGACGGATCTCCTGTTATTAAATATTATATATATATGCCACTATAAAAGATAACTTAAAGCTGGGCTTGAGAGGAAGTCGAAGCAACCGCTGCAGTGCATCATGGGAGGGAGCAGAAATGGCACAGACGGTCGGGACACCAAACCTTTATTTGGCCCTGAAATAAAAGCTCCATCTTTGCGAATTCGCCGCATTAATTTGGCCGAGATCATTTGGTAAGCAGAGGGTTCACAGTCAATCCTTAAGTTAACAAGTTCAATTTCGTCCCTCGTGAGTAACGAGGGGTGCGTAAAAAATTGTGCAAGTAAACACGGGGCAAGTTTTTTTGGGAGAAGCGCCAAAAGTTATAAGGTTCAATGTCCCGTGAAGTAAGAGAAAGGAAGAATAATGCCCTGTTTGACTGATCGGCACGATTCTACAACTGTATACAGCTATTTACATCATGGGTTCTCTCATTTATACAACACAACTTGGTAGCACTTCTTTAAAGATTTGACTTTTTTTGTATTTTTTGTATTTTTTTTTACTTCTCCAAAACGTCTTCCCTAATCATAAAAGTCAACTTACATCAAAATATACTTACTACAAGTCAACACAACTAACAAAATATATATAACAGAAGTCAAACACGTAGAAAATCTGAGGTATTTCTGGTCTGAGGTGGTCTGTGGTTTATGAACAATATCTTTAATGCTTTTTTTTTTTTGTCCTTTCATAACTAATTTTTATTGTTTCGAGTTGCGCTCTTTCGTCTCGGAAGCTTTTGAATGTCTGGTGACGCGCGGTTGCATCTGAGGATGAACTTTACTGAGAAGATACGGGACATTTCTTTCATCCGAGCAGCAGCACTGTGGAAATTCACTCTTGAATTATGGCATATGGAAATGTGGATCACCGTCTGCCACTTTTAAGACGAAATAAATATCATTCTTGTGGTGTTTTTTTTCTTCTTTTCTTTGCTAATTAGTCAAACGCCACCTAGTTTGACGTTCTCAAATTTGCAGCCCCAAACTGAAGTCTGAATGTCGCCGGTCAGATCTCAGATTTGGTCCCTGTTAGAAAGAGGTAATGCATGAAGGGACCCGAGCAAAAGCACACGAAACTAAACACTTCCTGCGTGAAGCGCACAAGACCGGGTCATATTTCACACTCAAGTCAAAGAAAAAATATTTTGCTTTACCCTATATATTTTTTTTATTAACACACACAACTATAAAGCACATTTTCTGCCAGTTTTTTTTTTACTATTTCAATTTATAGATTATTGCAGTATTCGTTTTTTTAATTAAAATAATCATACATTTTTATATTACAGTAATAAGAATCTACTTAGAAACAACATTGAAAACAATGCAAATAAATTTTTTTTTTATCCTGATGCATTACGGTCAAGATAATTTGGAGAAAAACATCTTTTTATACATGATTTCATTATTTGTTGGACTGCCTGGATTGATTTTATTAATAAAAACAAGTGTAAATTATTATTTTACAGATTTATAAGATGTTAATTAGAATCAACATTAAGATTAATGAGAATTACCACAAAAAAAAAAAAAATCTGGATGAAATCTGGTCAAGATAATTGGGTGTAATACAATCATTTCATTATTTGTTGGATACCTGTATTGAGTTTATTAATTAAAACAAGCGTAAATTATTAAATTAAACTATTAAGAATCTACTTAGAACGATGAGAATTAATAAAAAAAATTAAATCTGGATCTGGATCCATTACTTTTATGAGAATTTGGAGGAAAACACAGTTTTATACATCAACTTTTTCTTAATTAAAATCACTGTATTACAGTAATAAAATCAACATTGAGAAAAATGAAAAACACCATAAATAAAGGTAAATAATCCGGACGCATAATAACGGTCGAGTGAATTTGAGAGAAAATGTGCTTAATTGTCATATATATTTTTAAAAAAGGCGTTTTAATTCATTTCTTATTTTTTTCTTTGGGTTTTGAGGTAAAATGTGACCCAGAATGCCTCTGCCGTGCGAGTCCTTCACTCCACAACACATTGCATTATTACAAGAGAAACTAGACAGGAGAAACAAACACTTTTTATGGTCTTTTTTTCTCTTTTTCATCAAACTCTCAGCACACACACACACACACACACACACGGCCTTGCATGTTTCGTGTAGGTAACTAGTGTTAAATTGATCAGGGCACTGTTATACTTGTCTCTGTCCTATAATGGTGTGGGAAAGGCAGTCATGGACCTTTGACACTGGATACCTGAGAAAGATTCCCGTACCAAACTAAACGCTCTCATGACGTCCGACATTTCCACATGCAAGCCAGCGAGAGATTTCACTCATATCCACTCAATAAAATCCCCAACCAACCTTTTCACAGTCACCAACTTCAACAGCATGAAGAAAAAAATGAAAATAAAAACACAAAAAAAAAGAAAGAAAGAAATTAGTCCAGTTGCGTTTTCCGTGTTCTTTAACACCCGTTAGTTCCGTAAAAGACACGTTTTCTGTAATTTCGAATAGCACACTTTCAGAAAGAGAGAGAGAGAGAGAGAGACACAGAGAGAGAGAGAGAGAGAGAGAGAAATAAAAAGGTAGATCCCGCGAGGAGGTTGGATTGCGCGTGTAACAGTCATAATGATCCTCGCAGGTTTTGCAGCACTGTTGAATGATCCGACACGGCGAAGATGAAGCCGTCATGTATCGGTTGCTTTTCACAGACGATCCTGTCCGACAGACGGAACAGAACGCAAAAAAAGAGGAGAAAAACCAAGTGAAATGTTGAGGTACCTGCAACCGGTCAGCATTCATTTGTCGGCACCTGAATGCGCGTCGTATTTTAAAAAATCTTTCGCGTTTTTGCTCTAATGATAAAAATACAGTAGAGAAGTGTGCTGGTAGTTACTGATCCGATCAGAAAAAAAAAATACAAATAATAATAATAATAATAATAAAGTTAAAAAAACGTTGTGATAAAATAGCAGCTGCTTGAATGTGTTTTGCGGTGGAGTTTCAGATGCTGGACTCGTTGGTGACCGAGGTCATGGACAGAAGACAGTCTGAGGTAGAAGAGCTGGAGATCCGGCGGATCTGAGAGAGACGCTCCTCTACACACCCCGCAGAGAGACGAGCCTCGGCGTCATGATCCCAGCACTCCTCGATCGACTCGCACATCTGAGCCAGACCCTGAGCACACACACACACAACACACACAGGGGTGTAAACAGCACTGAGAACATCATCTGTTCTGTAGAATTATTACACTTTTATTGATGAACCTAAGCATGATTTGCACTCACAAACACACACACACACACAAACAAACACACGAACAGAAACACACACACACACATTCACACGTGCGCACACACACACACACACACACACACACACACACACACACACACACACACACACACACACACACACACACACACACACACACACACACACACACACACACACACACACACACACACACACACACAGGGGTGTAAACAGCACTGAGAACATCATCTGTTCTGTAGAATTATTACACTTTTATTGATGAACCCAAGCATGATTTGCACTCACAAACACACACACAAACAGAAACACACACACACACAAACACACGAACAGAAACACACACAAACAGAAACACACAGACACACATTCACACGCGCGCACACACACACACACACACACACACACACACACACACACACACACACACACACACACACACACACACACACACACACACACACAGGGGTTTAAACATCACTGAGAACATCATTCTGTTCTGTAGAATTATTACACTTTTATTGATAAACCTAATGCATGATTTGCACTCACAAACACACACACAAACAGAAACACACACACACACACACACACACACATGAACAGAAACACACACAAACAGAAACACACACACACACACACAAACAGAAACACACACACATTCACACGCGCACACACACACACACACACACACACACACACACACGGGTTTAAACATCGTAGCACTGAGAACATCTGTTCTCTAGAATTATTAAACTTTTATTGATAAACCTAAACATGATTTGCACTCACAAACACACACACACACACATACAAACTAACAAACACCCCCCCACACACACACACACAACACAGGGGTTTAAACATCGCAGCATTGAGAACATCTGTTCTGTAGAATTATTAAACTTTTATTGATAAACCTAAGCATGATTTGCACTCACAAACACACACACACACACACACAAACAAACAAACAAACAAACAAACAAACACACACACACGAACAGAAACACACACAAACAGAAACACACACACACACACACACACACGGGTTGAAACATCACAGCACTGAGAACATCATGTTCTGTAGAGAGAAACAGCATGAACACACACACACACACACACACACACACACGGGGAGAGAAACAGCATGAACACACACACGGGGAGAGAAACAGCATGAACACACACACACACACACACACACACACACACTCACCGAATGCTTGAGCCAGCAGTCCTTAAACACCGGCCGCATCTTTTTATGCACCACCACATCCTGAAGATCCTCCAGCGACGGATGCTGGCCGATCTCCTCCTCAAACGGCAGCATGTACTCGTCTACAGGACCTGAAGGAGCACACCACAGTCAAACCAACATTTATTCAGACACCTTCAACATTTCTCACATTATCACAGTTTATTCACTATAGTTTAGAAAATGGTAATAAATATGAGCAGAACTCAGTGGATATTTGACTGGTTTTGTCCGTCCTTCTCTTAGACTCTCATGAATTATGTTGAATATCTGTCAGCTGTTAAATTTAACTACACAATTAGATAATACCAGTTTAGCTCAACCAGTGACCAAGCAATGCTTCATGTTGTTCAGTCTGTGTGTAAAAAGAGCATTAGCAATTACAGAAAACACACTTCAGCAGAACATCATCAGCTCAAAGTGGAGGAATCATTTTTTGGTCCCAAATTTGTATACATTTTACTGTATGAATAATTTTTGGGTATAATATGTCACAATTTGCTTTATTTTACATAAATGAACTATAGTGTCCTGCACCCACTAGTAAAACAATATTTTAAAAATGATATCTGGAGTCTGAATAATTTCTGGTTCGACTAAGGAACAGCAACGTGTCTAAAGTAGGCGGAGCTTAGTGGCTCAGAACCGACTCTGATTGGTCAGGTGAGATGGTTACACTTATTGACAATGAAGTTCGTCGTCATTGTTGGCAAGCAATTTTAAAAAAAAAAAATGGATTTTTCTTGTTACAGAACATAATTTTATATTCATTTTAAGGCAAGATAGTTCAGTTTTCATGTGTCATTTCAGAAAACAAACGAGGCTGTTTCGATGTGTGTGTAGACTTGGAGACTGAGATGTGAGGAAGTGTGTGTGAGCGCTCTCACCGTCGGAGGCTTTGCACCGGGACACCAGCTCCCACAGCACCAGCCCCATGGCGTACATGTCTATCCTCAGAAACGCATCCCGCTGGAAGTTAATCGCTCCCTCCAGAACCTCCGGCGCCATGTACCTCCGCGTGCCGACCTGAGGGATCAGACACGATCAGCTTCACAGAACAAGCCCTTATTATGCGGTTTACCATTTTGTTTCCTAAAAGGTTAACCTCTTAACCTTCTCCAGAGCGTCGGCGCACTGAAGCGTTTTTTTTTTTATTTAGTTCAAATATACTATCAGATTTAATGTTATACCTTGACAAACTATACATCATTAAAAAGATATAAGACTCAAGATTCAGTATTTGACCACTATTGTATTCTGAGAAACTTATAGTGACAGTTATGTCTTAATTTGTGTCAGGAGTTATGAAATGAAAAAAATGAGTCGATACCTTTAATATGAATTATGAGCGTCAGCTGGTCCATTCATAAAAAACACTCCGTGCTGTCGTCATGATAGCGATTCACAAAACAACGTCCCTGAGGGCTTTTAGCTCAACAATGTGCAGATGTGGAGAAATATTGATATATTCTCATAGATTCACATCATATTTCTATAGACAGGAATAATATTTATTGAATTTATACCCAAATGCGTCGATGTAATCATAATGATCGCTTCTTACTGAGATGTGCTGTGTTTTCCATTCATACCAATAGCATGGGGGCGCTATTATGTCCAATAAAAGTCCATATATGGATCATGAAGAAGACCCATAGTCATGTGACATTCCAGGACGTCACTGAGTGATACAGAAAGTACAGAGATCGCTGTAACATGCAGATAAAGATGTTTTGAAGACAATAAACATGATTGCAATGATATTTGAGTTACCTGTGTTCTTCAAGCCATGCCAGGTATTTCATAATAATAGATTATATTTATAATGTAATGCTAATCGATATAGATTTCATCATCGTTCAGAACACTAAATAATACATTTTCTGTCTGATTTTTTTTTTATCTGAAGCCAAGTTAGATCACAGAAGATTATTTAAAACACTAGACTTGCGTTATATAGTGAGTTTGGAGCGCAAACATAGTTTTAATCTCATAAATGGTCGTGTATTGATGGTGTGCTAAGCTAACATGCTAGCGAGCCCAGGCGCACCTGCCACGAGCAGTTATTGTTTTATGATTTTTTTCTAAATAGGAATGCTTACTGAAATGTTTCAGTGCATTTGATACCAGTTTCAAATATTTAGTGAGAACTTTGATAAAAGAAATTAGGGTTTGAAACCCTATGAATAGCTTGTGAATAGCCAGTCGTTAGTAGCTATAATGCAGACAAAAGAAATGCATATTTAGAGCCATAAAAACCAGTCTGGAGAGGTGTAAATGTGTGCAGGGGAGACTGAGACTGAATGGGGCACCACAAAACAATAGAGACAATAGACTGAATAGATGACTCAGAAGATGACTAAACATCAGTTTGCTAATAGAGTCTAATCAAAATAAAGTAATTTGACATGATCTTGAAAAACATTGAACTAAATACAGAGCTTTATACTTATCATTTTCAGATTTTAAATATAAAATGGTCAGACATGTGGCTTTAGCTGCAGTGCATTTCTAGATTGCTCCAGGGCCAACTTCAATTTTATTTTCATGAAGATGTTTCATAAAAATAAATTTCTAATAACTTTACAAAACTTTGAAGCTATTTAAAATTGTTTTTTTCATTATGACAATAATTAATTCTACATTTACAATAAACAACCAGGTGTCAGCTTTCAAATGAGATCATACTTGTGCTTTTAGTGCAAAGGGTTCATGAACTGTATCTGTTTTAGTTTGGGTATGTCATTTCTGGGGATTTTTCAAAAGTGGGCTTGAAGCTTAACAGGTTAACATGCATTTTCTCATAATATACATTGCAGAATCAGCTCTTTTCTCTTAGTCTGTTGTGATTGGTCTACTCTGCTCTGATTGGTCAGATGACCCAGTCTGTTGTGATTGGTCTACTCTGCTCTGATTGGTCAGATGGCCCAGTCTGTTGTGATTGGTCTACTCTGCTCTGATTGGTCAGATGGCCCAGTCTGTTGTGATTGGTCTACTCTGCTCTGATTGGTCAGATGACCCAGTCTGTTGTGATTGGTCTACTCTGCTCTGATTGGTCAGATGGCCCAGTCTGTTGTGATTGGTCTACTCTGCTCTGATTGGTCAGATGACCCAGTCTGTTGTGATTGGTCTACTCTGCTCTGATTGGTCAGATGACCCAGTCTGTTGTGATTGGTCTACTCTGCTCTGATTGGTCAGATGGCCCAGTCTGTTGTGATTGGTCTACTCTTCTCTGATTGGTCAGATGGCCCAGTCTGTTGTGATTGGTCTACTCTGCTCTGATTGGTCAGATGACCCAGTCTGTTGTGATTGGTCTACTCTGCTCTGATTGGTCAGACGGCCCAGTCTGTTGTGATTGGTCTACTCTGCTCTGATTGGTCAGATGGTCCAGTCTGTTGTGATTGGTCTACTCTGCTCTGATTGGTCAGATGATCCAGTCTGTTTTGATTGGTCTACTCTGCTCTGATTGGTCAGATGGCCCAGTCTGTTGTGATTGGTCTACTCTGCTCTGATTGGTCAGACGGCCCAGTCTGTTGTGATTGGTCTACTCTGCTCTGATTGGTCAGATGGCCCAGTCTGTTGTGATTGGTCTACTCTGCTCTGATTGGTCAGATGACCCAGTCTGTTGTGATTGGTCGACCGCTTACAGCTCATATCAGAAACCAAAAGCTCATGATCATATCTGAATCTCAGCTCTTGATCACAGTGATTCGAACAGTAACGATGGCGTGGGTTTTACCGTATCAATCTCATCAAAGTGGATTTGCTTTGTCAGCAGAAAACAGCGACTTCTCGACACGAACAACACGAACCGAACTCTTCAGTCTCAGATACACTAGAGCAGGTGTGCCCAACCCTGCTCCTGCCGATCGACTGTCCTGCACAGTTCATCTCCAACCCTAATCAAACACACCTGAAGCAACCAATTAAGGTCTTCAGGCTCACTTGAAAATTGAAGGCAGGTGTGTTTACTTAGGGTTGGAGATGAACTGTGCAGGACAGTCGATCGGCAGGAGCAGGGTTGGGCACCCCTGCTCTAGAGTGTTTGAGGGGCAAAGAGACGCTGTTTGCCGACAGCCAATGAAAACCATAGACCGGGCATTATGCAAATTAGTTACAAACCTATGCAGATTCGAACAGGAAGTAAGACTGGAATTAGACGAATCGCTTCAGGAAGTTCAGAATCGAATCTTAGTTTTGGGAGATGGTAACTCCATTTATCTTTGAAACTTTGCAGACCTTTAACCTTCACGAACAGCTTTATCTCACACTACATGAAAGGCAATTTCACAAAAAAGCATAATAAGGGCGACTCTTAACTCCTATAAGCAGAAGCGTCTCACCTGACCGTGTGTGTCTCCCGGTGGTTTACCCGGCTCGAACCGAACCGCTAAGCCGAAGTCCCCAACAACAGCGGTGAGATCGGTCTTCAGCATCACATTCTTACTCTTGAAGTCTCTGTGGAAGATGTTTGCATTATAATGAGCCATTTAAGATAAGAATCTTTATTGTGATTGTATGCATACAGTAGAACACATCAACGAAATGGAGTTTGCAGCTCTAAAAAAAAAAAAAAGACGCATAAAAGTAATGATAAATAACTAGTTGAATCTAATAAAAAATATAAATATAATTTAAACAATGCACAGTAGTGCAACCACAGTGTAGTGTTTATCTAAAGTGAGGTAGTGCAAGATAGTCCAGTCATTTTATGAAAAAAGGTTGAACAAATTGCAACAGAAGCAAACTGATAAGATGCTGTAAGAGGTCAACAAGATTCAACAAGACATGTTCACCCAATGTTTAGATATGTTGTGTTATTTATGCAAATTAGAACATAAGTAATTAGATTATGCACCATTTGCCCATATTAACAAACAATTTCAAAAAATTTGTAATACATTTTTTGTTTGTCTTGATGCAAGTAATCAACTCAGAAATTTTCATGGTGATATCTAAAGGTTACAATTTTTACCCTATTCACGTGAGAAAAAGAAGTCTTTCCAGAAAACGGCAAGTTTTTTTGTGATTGTTGCTGGAAAAAATCCTTGATTATGCGGCCCGTTTTCTTGAAAAATACGATGGAATATGCGGGATATTTATGCAATTTTATTATGAAATTGCGTGAACTTACATAAATTGCGGTTTGATGAAAAAGAGAGAATAAAGTGATTCCCCAACACCCTGTTCTCTCTAGGCTCCTACCTTACTGTGAAGAGTCATTTCTTATTCCTTCCTATGATAAGCAAGCATAACTACATCACAGAAAGAGCTGGAATATTTCAGTTCATCTTGATTTATTTCAGATCTTAATAAACACATCAAACTTACAAAACATTGAGTCAAACGAGTTCTGTAGCTTTACTAAAGGAATATGCTACAACTTCTGTAAAAATGAATAAATAAAATATAAAAATAAAGTGTGCTCCTGTTTTACAGCTTTTCGATGATGTTCACGTTGCGTGATTACGTCACTTCATAACGTTCCCATGGCAACAGGGGGAAACGGCTCTTGCGTGACGCAAACGCAACATTTTTCAACTTTCTGCTGAGATATATGTGACTTTTTTGCAATGAAAATGCGAGGATTATGAAATCATGCAAGCCCCGCATATTTTGCACGGAAATCAGCAATTTATGCGGCGAAAGTGCGGCGTATTTGAAAAAATGCCCCCGCATAAATATGCAGACTTTGGCTGATTATGCACTGAATCATGCGATCGCATAATCACGTTTTTCTGGAGGGACTTATTTCGAAACTTTCCCCTAATGGGATTCTTCTGGGCTTTTTTCCCCCTTACTCAGGACATATTGAGGATACAAAATCAGTTGAGTTTGCTTCTGTCGCAACTTGTTCTAGGTTGACCCCCATTTTGGCTTAAAATGACTGGACTAAGAGTACTTTAAAAACAACATCAGCATTACAGGGACGTGCATGATTGTAAACACTGTTCATAGTAAAACAGTGTATAGATGATTATTAATGTCTTCTTCATCAGAGGTTAAACTCACCTGTGTGCAATCGCAGGTTTAGGACCTTCTCCTTTAAACCGCGGGACGTCCTCGTGAAGGTACGCCAGGCCACAGGCCATGGTTTCTGCGATGTGACACATGTCGTTCCAGCTCAGCGCGTTCCCCTTCAGATAGTCCGTCAGCGAACCCTGACCAGAGCCGGAGGAAAACACATCCAAACACTCAACACTTGCACTAATGCGAAAAATATGAAGTGCAATATTGTAACATATTGAAGTAATAATGTTTAAAGGTGCAGTGTGTAGATTTTAGCGGCATCTAGTGGTTCGGTTGCGAGTTGCACTAATGGCTCCGCCCACTGCTCACCCCTCCCTTTCAAAGAAGCTACGGTGGCTCAAACGGGACAAACGTATCGTCGTCTGAGACGGCAGAGAATAGCCAGAGTAAGCCAAGAGTGTACGTCACTGTTTCTGTACCACAGTCCATTATAAACCACATCATGGATAAAGTTTACAAAGCCATAGTCAGGTGAGGATCAAGGGTCTTAATATATAACATAATAATAATAGTAATCAGCTGATTGTCTCACGAACGTAACCAGCACATTTCTCCCCACATAGCAAACCCATAATACAGCGAGGGAGAAGAACCACATGAAACTATGCAACTATATATTTTTTCTAACAGGGTAGTAAAGGTTTAGCTGGCTAATATGAGCTGTTACTGTGGCTGAGCCAGTGTTGCCAACTATTTTCAGAGGAATGTAGCTAACGCCTTCCCTAAAAGTCGCTAAATGTCAATAGATGACATCATACGTCAATTAGCATATTAATTACGTCATCGCGTCGTACTTGCGTTCTGTCAGCCTAGTGCGTTTTCTCTCTAAATTAATGCTCTATTTAATATAACATAGCCGAATGTCAAATAAAGCCGTTCTCATTTCCTATTTTTTTGTTGTCAGACAATAGAACGAGTAGCTATAATATAGTGAATGATTAGGCCTACATTTTTTATAGGCCTATGTGGAACATTATCTGAATTGAGAGAGTTAGGGAACCGGATGAACTAAGCTATGTGATAGTGAGTGTTACAAGTAATAAGCACAAGAAAATAAATAAAATGAAAATGGTCGAAACTAAATTCTTTAAATATAAAACAAAAGAAAAGCAGATAAGTGATAAGTCCGTGGAAAAACACTGCTCATTTGCGTCTGTCAGCGGCCGTGCGCTCCTCTCAGCCAGTCACTGAACAGGGGAGACGCAGCGAGAGAGAGTGACGGCCTCGCGCTCGCAGGACAGTACTGGCAACATTTGGAGGTTACTGAGGTTTGTCCAAAAAGTCGCTAAAATTGTCGCTAGTCGCTTCTTTGAAAAAATGTCGCTGAAGGGGTCTGAAAAGTCGCTAAAAATAGCGACAAAGGCGCTAAGTTGGCAACGGTCCGCGCGGCAGAAATGACGTGATTGTAACAGCGCGTGCGCCTCCGCATCCCCTAGACACCATTTACTAAACACAAATTAATAAATAATAATATTGTTTTTTTTCCCTCTGGTTTTGAAAACTCTTCGCGATCGACTTAAAATGCCTCCAAGATGGACTTGTCGACCGCGATCGACGGGTTGGTGACTCCTGTAACGTTACTGTTTTACGGTCAATAGTAGTGATCAGCTGATTGTCAAAGCCATAACACAGCGAGGGAGAAGAACTAAGTTACATGAAACAGTCCAACTACATATTTTACACCACTGACACGGGAAAAGTCACTACTCGCGGTGTCTATGGCTAGCTTCTAGGTTTCTGCGGCTTCTCTTTCAAGGTAGTGAGGAAACACGCTCTGTAGCGCTGTGTGTTCGCTGTCGGCTACGGTAGAAACATGACGACACAACATGTCGCCCTTCATAGAAGGGGTTATGTAGATATAAATGTCTCATTCTAAGGTAATAAAAACATTACGGTTCATTGAGTAAGGTCTTTATACACCACTGAACACATAGTTATGGATCTTATATTGCATTTCTGTCAATAGATCCTCAGAAATATTACACATTGCACCTTTAAAATTTGATTTAAGGTCCTTGCACACTGAGTCCGAAATTTTTGTGTGTTTTTTCGTATTGGTCACACACACACCTCTCAGAACGCTCACTACGGATGCGTAAAATAGGGCTGCACAATATATCGAAATATTGCAGATGTATATATCGCGATAATCATATCGCAACGGCTTGCAATAACTGCGTTCATGAACAAAAGAGAGTAAATCACTCGCTGCTCTTGGCTGAATAACTTTTCTAGCTTTAATAAGAATCAGTATATATTTAAATCACACAGTGAAAACTAAGCAGTGTTTTATTTTTACATTTGATTATTCAGTTTCTGTTGTTAAATAACCCTGATGTAGGATAACCTGAACCCGAGCTTTACACTGATGTTAATAACACGTCTTATGCGACAGTAAAACACTGCTGTTCACTTTCAGAAGTTGTAGGGATGTTTTCTTGTCACAAAAAGAATGAGAAACACGCATGTAGGTTATATAATAGATCATTTAAGTTTATTTTACACACTTTAAGCATCATCGTATCGCATTATTTAATGAGTTATCTCATTTTTCTTCAATATTGTGCAGCCCTAGCGGAAAACACAGAAAATCAAACCCGATCCGAAGTTTTTTTTTAACGTGCGAATATTTCGGACTCAGTGTGCAAGGACCTTTACATTACAAGCTATCAGAATTTCATAATTCGATTTTGCCATATTAATATTAGCATCTGCACAAAATGAAAGGTTTTCAAAGTTTTCAAAGTTTGGGCTTAATAGCGTTTTTTTGCTTCATATTCTCACTATATCATACTATACGAGCCATAAAAGCCTGATATATCAAATATGATACAAAAACACATGGACACTTTTTATTATTTTTTTTGTCCAAAGTTTCAATAAACTGTTCCATTTCCATTTTTTTAAAATTTATCAAGCTTTACAGGGTTAAGTTTAGGTCCATGGCTGCATGCATAAAAGCTTCTAATGGGTCAGTTGGGGATTTCTGGTGTGTTTTTACCCTGCATATATTTTTGTTTAAGGTCTCATGACCTTTGACCCCTCACCCTCTCGTGAAACTCTGTGATGAGCCAGAACTCAGTCTCCAGGTTGCTTCCGCGTTTCTCCGCAGCGATGTAGCGCAGGAGGTTATCATGTTTCATGCCCGGCGTAGAGAAAATATCCCACTCGTTCTGCCACGACTGCTTGTCCTGTCGACACAGTAAAGTAATGTCAATGTAAAAGTAATGTAAAAAAACAACTTTACGTAATGACACAGATTTGATGGTGACTGCTGTCAACACTGGTTTCGTGAAACTTAGACTGAAAATCTTCACAGCTTCATATTTATAAATAAATAAATACATAAAAATGCATAAATACTTAAAATTAAATAAAATCATTAAAATAAATAAATAAACAAACACAGCCATCTAGCATCTATACAGTAGTATAAATAGGCAGCATTTTAAGTAAAAGCAAACAAAACTAATATGAACCTGAATGCTGAAAATCTTCACATTTACATAATTATAAATAAATACATTAATGATTATACATAAATTAATTCAATAAAAATAAATAAAACCATAAAAAATAAATACATAAAAATAAATCAAATCATTAAAAAAATTAAAATAAAAAATGCATTAAAATAAATAAATAAAATGTAAAAAAAGTAATACAAATTAATTAATAAAATACAAATAAAAATAAATGAAAAATTATAAAATTCTTAAAAATAAATAAATGCATTTAAATATAAATAAATTAATACAATCAAAACAAATAAACAAATAAAATGTTAAATAAATTCATAATTAATTAATTAAAATAAAGAATAAAAACATGCATTAAAATTAAAAAATTAAAAAATTAAACTAAAATAAAAAATAATATTAATTAATTAAATAAAATACATTAATAAATAAATGCTTTTGGTGTCACTGTTCAGACTACATATTCATAAATAAATGCATATTAAAAATTAAATATAAATTAATTAATTAAAAAATAAATAAACATGCATAAAAATAAATAAATGCACTAAAATAAATGAACAGTGCATTTGCTGTATCTGTTCAGCATTAACATGAAGCCTTCTGCGACTCTCTCAAAGCCTAGTGAGCTAGCTTGCATTTATAAAGGCAGAAAAGAAACAAATCTGAACCTGAATGGGGAAAATCTTGACGGCTACATATTCGTTCATCATCTGTGCCTTCCACACGCATCCGAAGCGTCCTCTGGCTTTAACCTCCAGCAGCTGAAGAGGCTTCAGGCCCACCAGCGGTGAAGGAGGAGACGGGCCAGGGTCCTGCAGGACACATCACACAGCATCAACATCTCAACGCCTCAATACTGCACTTCACACATGAACGAAGACATCAAACAATGCAGTGAAGAGCACCACTAGGTGGCGGCAGAGAACAGGAAACAACGCTTGACACAGGACACGAACTGTAAGGAGTGTGTGAGATCAGAGTAAAGCGGGTGGACCGACCTCGTTGATGTCCACGTGTCCGTAGGGAGGCTTGCGGTGCCGGTACATCCAGAAGGCCAGCAGGAGAGCCGTGGAGAGCATGGTGACGGGCAGCAGAGAGTAGACCAGCACGTTCAGCAGCGACGGGGGGGCAGGAGGAGGCTCGATCACTGACGGACACACACACACACACACGTTAGACTGAACTCTGAGCAGACACACAGGCCAGTCAAAAAATGTACAGGTGAAATCGAAAAATTAGAATATGGTGCAAAAGTTCATTTATTTCAGTAATTCAACTTAAAAGGTGAAACTAATATATTATATAGACTCATTACATGCAAAGTGAGATATTTCAAGTCTTTATTTGTTATAATGTTGTTGATGATTATGGGTTACAGCTTATGAAAACCCCACATTCAAAATTAGAATATTGTGAAAAGGTTTCATAAGCTGTACACCATAATCAAACCAAAAATAAATGAACTTTTGCACGATATTCTAATTTTTCGAGTTTCACCTGTATATGATGACCGAATAAATGTATAAAATAGATAAATCAAAAATATATATTAAATTATATATATATATATATATATATATATATATATATATAATAAATTAATATAAATACATATTAACGAATAAGCAAATAAATAATTAAAAATTAAAATAATCAAATTCTAAAAATGCATGCATTAAAAACATGAATTAATGTAGAAATAAATAAATATAAATAAATACTAGCAAATTTGAAATAATAATTAATTAAAATAAATTAACACAAAAATGAATAAAAAAGTATAAATAAAATGTAAAAAAAATAAATGTATGAATATTTATTTTAATGTATTTATTTATTTTTTGCATTTATTTATGCATTCTAAAATAACAAATAATAATAAATACATGCATTAAAATAAATAAACAAAAAAATTATAAATAAATAGTGAAATAAATAAATGCATAATACATAAATAAAAATGAAAAATAATTCATTCAAAATAAAAAATAAAATTATAAATAAATTATAAACAAATAAAAAATAAATGCATGATAAATAAATGAATAAATAACTGTTGTGCATTAACCATTACCCTCAGACACAACAAGTTGAATGTGTATTGAGTGATGTCAGCATTGAGGATGTTTATGATGCGTATTGAGTGATGTCATCATTGAGGATGATTATGATGCGTAATGAGTGATGTCAGCACTGAGATGTTCATGATGGCCTGGCGTTCACACTGAAGCTCAGGGGTAGAGCAGCAGAACAGCAGGGACGTCTCTCACCTGGTCCGCTGACGTCGGGCAGGTGTGTGAACCTCTCGTTGCAGAAGTTTCCTTCACAGCAGCAGAAGAACACCTGAGGGTTTTCCTCTGTGGCCACACACTCCTGTCTGCGATGACGAGACACAAACGACACACTCGTGAGAGTCGGACAGACACGCGTGTAAGATCCTCTCGTCTAGTTCAACATCTCATTATAGAGGCTGAGTGGAAGATCTCCAGCGCTAATGAACAGAGCTCTTGTAACCACAGCCACGTCCAAGTGATCTGAGGGCGCCGGCGCTTCGGCCTGTGCGTTACAAGAGGTAAAAATGATATAAATACTGTTCGTTTTCTCACACAAACCGCTCGTTTCGTGTCTTAGGCCATCAATGTGTACTTACATTTACGAGTCATTAAATCATGTTTAATTTGGACTTCTCTGTGCATGCTCTTTGAGGTGGTGACCATAGATCTGCATTATATGACTGACAGACAAGAACGGTTTGACCTAAAAATATCAAAATTGAAACTACTGCGGAAACAAAGACACCTACATCTTGGATGCCCTTGAGGTAAGCTAAAACACACCAAAAATTAATTTCAAAGTGAACTATCCCTTTAATGAGCGAGTCATTGAATCATTCATTTAACCGATTCATTCAAACAGCTAAATCATTCAGGAAAGAAGCATTTGACTGTCTTAATGAATGAGTCATTGAATCATTCATTCAAACGATTCGTTCATTCAGTAATGAAACACCGCAGTGTGTCACTCAGAGACGCAAAAATATCCTGTTTCTTTGTTTGGAACTAACATTTATTGAATGGAAATACATAAATGGAAAAGATTTGAAAAATCTTTATGCAACTTTCGGCACAATCAATGTTATTTATAAAGCTCTTTGAAAACTGCTAAAGTGTTGTAAGGAGAAATACATTGCATAAAAAACATGACAAAAAGCTACTGTAAATCATAATACCCAATGCCAATAAAAACAAGCTTTTTAAAACATCAACTTTTTATACAACAACAGCTGAGAGTGACCGAGACTATCCTGCTCCAAAAACAATTATTATAAAGATAATTATAAAATGAGTCTATATAACTTATGTATTATTATAGAAACAGAAGCACTGCATTTATGAGCTGAATGTTTCTCGACAGCCTCGGATCCCGGTGTGGAAGTGATCTCGGTTTCTTTCTGTTCCACTAAAGAGAGTGAGTCATACAAGTCTGGAACTATTCTAGTAAATAATACATTATAAATAAATAAATAATAATAATAAATTCAAAAAGTCCAACGTGAGCAAACCTCAAAACCCCAGTTTCACTGCCAACTTCAGTCTGTTTCTCTAAAATCCCAATTTAGCCTCTGAAATGTGGGGAATCTGAAGCGTTTACCTGGGGCCGTCTTTAAAAGCAAATCCCTGCAGATTAGATAACGCAGGATTGTTGCGGGAATCTTTTTTAAGCAGCCGATACAGAGACTGGCCCACTTTCTCAAACGCAATCGCTCAGACTGTTCTGCCAATAAAGTGATGTTCGGGAGAGCCGAGCGACGCGTCCATGACCTTCACAACATGAAGCCTCATTCAGAAGAACAGAAACGCCACACACAAACATTTACCACATCAGATGTGTGTTTGTAGCAATGCAAAACAGCTTTAAATAAGATCACTAGCATCATCTTATTTCTGTAAGATAATTCAAGGGAACTTTGCCTAAAGGCAGGCTGGGTAAAAATAAATATATAATATATATATATAAAAAAAAAAATTAATTAAATTAAAAATAACATCATAAATAAAAACATAAAATAAATAATTCTAAATAAATAAATAAAAATTAAATTAAATAAAAGGCATTATAAAACAAATAAAAAAATAAATAAAATTATTCATTCATTACTATTATTGTTATTATTATAATAAATGCATAAATATATAACCACATAAATAATCAAATGAACAAATAATCAACTAAAATAAATCTAACATTTGTGTTTATTGAGAGGAAAACATAGATTTTTAATTCACTTGCATTAAACATCTAAATCATTTTAGATAAATTAATGGCCATAATGATTGATTTGGTTGAAATGATGACATGCATGAATGAATGCATGAATGAATGCATGAATGAATGCATGAATGAATGCATGAATGAATGCATGAATGAATGCATGAATGAATGCATGAATGAATGCATGAATGAATGAATGAATGCATGAATGAATGAATGCATGAATGAATGAATGCATGAATGAATGAATGCATGAATGAATGAATGAATGAATGAATGAATGCATGAATGAATGCATGAATGAATGAATGAATGCATGAATGAATGCATGAATGAATGCATGAACGGACAACTGCGGTTTCTCGCTATTTCTCCATTTGCTCTAAAATACCCAAAACAGAGTAAAAATATGTTAATCGAGTGGAAAACTAGACCTTTAATTCACTTGCATTAAAACATTTTAAATATTAATAAATGGCCATAAAGATTGATTTGCTTTGAAATTACGACTTTTCAAGTTTAACTAATCAACTAACTGACTATATAACTAAATTAATAAAAGCAGATATTGATATCATATACTGTATATCAGTCTATTGACAGTATTCGCAAAGTTTCTCAATATTTCGCAGTTTGCTCTGAAGTGTCTTAATGACCTTGTGAAATAATAGAGTAAAAAATCAATGCAACATCTAAAAAAAAAAAAAAAAAAAAAAAAAAAAAAAAAAATAGGCAACAGATCCAAATATGTGTGGAAAACATGGCTGGGTTTAAATTCACTTGCATTAAACAACATTTTAAATCAAATTAATTATACCGTTATAAAAGATTTGGCTGAAATAATGACTGGTCAACTAGTGATTGAATCAATGTCAACTTCCCTTTATTTCTATAGAGCCTCATCAATATCCGCAGCGATCTGCTTCTGGAAGTCCTCGCGTTCAGGGACGCTGTAAGTAGGTCAGCGGTGAAATTAATTCAGGACAAACGGAGATAAGAAACATTAAATGATGAGCCTGAACCTGCGCACAGAGCAGAAGACATCCCGAGACGTCCTCCGCCTCCTCTTCAGACGCTCATCGAGTTCTTCTTAGAAAGAAACAATCGCTCTGTTACATGATGATGTAAGACGGCTGCAAAACTTCCTCCGACTCCGTGACCTAATCCAATCTAAAGCAGACGCTTTTCATTGCAATGCAAGAGCTGGAAATATATGATCTTTCTCAATGGCACAATAACACACAACCCTCCAATCACACACACACACACACACACACAACTCGAAGGTCAAAACCGATTCCTCTCCTTTTACAAACTGAGTGAATGCATGACATCTGAAGAATAATTGTGTCTCAGGCCATCCTTAAAAATATTTTGGTTTGCAGTAACAGCAAAAAAAAAAAAAAAATAGGGTCGGTAGGTAGGTCTATATTTTTTTTTTTCAAGATTCAATGTAAAAAAAAAAGGATAATTTTGGTCATGGTGATTAGGTCGGTATGAATTTAAACAAATTTGCATATCGTGACGTCACTGACTGGGTCTTCAACCCCCATGCTTTCGGGCGCACCATTGCGAACCTCATTCTGATACAGGTTATAGACCACAAACAATTTGAAATCTTTGTAAAAAAAAAAACATATTTATTGCATTAATTCCAGCTGCATTCATTTGGAAAAAAATAGGCAGAATCAAAAGAAAAAAAGGAGCCACTAGATTTCAATGAAAGTGGATTTTCAGAGGGAAACAAATAAATTAAAATGACTAATCTCACCAGCGCCGCGCCGACCAATAAAACAGCGCGTTTGGCACCATTCGTTTACATTTGACCCATACTGTTACAAGCCCCCTTTCTGGTCTAGGGGCAGGAAAGGAGGGTAACAAAAAGTTGCAGGGAGAGAGTGAGAGATTTGACCCATAAACATCTGCTATTATTAACGGAAATCAGTGAGGTCAAATAGCTAGGCGCATTGTAGGAAACTATAGGCCGATTAAGTAGTCCTGACATATTATGGAATGGTCGATTTTCTTTTGTGCAATTTAGTACATTTCGGTATGGGATGTGCTGTTTTATTGGTCAGCGCGGCGCTGGTGAGATTAATTCGCGCCGCTCTGACCATTGGCTGGCGCAAGCAAACACTTCTCCCTGCGCTGTCGAGTCTCGGTCCATTGAGCCACGCAGATTACAAGTCAGCGCAGCGCGAACTCTGTAACACACCGCGCCGTTTCGTCCCCCTTTCGGTGTGTTTGGCTTCCCACACTTATGTGTGTTTGTTTGTCAGAGCCTGCAGTTGCTGTGTGACGCGCGTTCGCGGTGGGCATGTCATGACGAGCTGGACGGGCTCCGAGAAAAGGCCGTTAACATCGATTCCCTATTTGACCATTAAGAATTTCGAATAATGAGCGACTAAATGTAGGCTCATACAGACGTATTTCACAAGCAGCCGCGCCGCAGCCATCATCACCGAGCGCGAACCATTGACAGTGAATGAAACGAAGCGAACGCACAGGCCATATCATAATAGATGACGCCACGGGTTTTTATTTAAAAGAAAGAACGTAGCCTACGCAATTTATATTCACAATACTTACTATAATAAATGTATATTATTTTATTGCATTTGTATTAGTTGTTTGAAGAGTAAAAAAAAAATCGGTCGGTCTTAATGCAAGTTTACAACCGGCAAGTCGGTCGGACTAAAAGGGGAAAAAAATAAATAATTGGGTCGGTCCTAATTTGACAGGGTCGGTCGGGTTACGGCAAACAAGAATATTTTCAAGCATGGCCTCATAAACCTCCTGAAATGAAGACGATGAGCAGCTTCGGCTGGTGAAGCCACTGACCGACCCGAAACATGAAGCTGGCTCAGCTTACCCCGATCAGGGACGGATAAAACTACACAATAAAACACCAAGTCATAAACACCTTCATGAAAATGACTGACCTGTCGAAGCAGTTTGTGTCACATGACTGACCTGACGTAGCAGTTTGTGTCGCATGACTGACCTGACGTAGCAGTTTGTGTCGCATGACTGACCTGACGTAGCAGTTTGTGTCGCATGACTGACCTGTCGTAGCAGTTTGTGTCGCATGACTGACCTGACGTAGCAGTTTGTGTCGCATGACTGACCTGTCGTAGCAGTTTGTGTCGCATGACTGACCTGTCGTAGCAGTTTGTGTCACATGACTGACCTGTCGTAGCAGTTTGTGTCACATGACTGACCTGTCGTAGCAGTTTGTGTCACATGACTGACCTGTCGTAGCAGTTTGTGTCACATGACTGACCTGTCGTAGCAGTTTGTGTCACATGACTGACCTGACGTAGCAGTTTGTGTCACATGACTGACCTGTCGTAGCAGTTTGTGTCGCATGACTGACCTGACGTAGCAGTTTGTGTCGCATGACTGACCTGTCGTAGCAGTTTGTGTCGCATGACTGACCTGTCGTAGCAGTTTGTGTCGCATGACTGACCTGACGTAGCAGTTTGTGTCGCATGACTGACCTGTCGTAGCAGTTTGTGTCACATGACTGACCTGTCGTAGCAGTTTGTGTCACATGACTGACCTGTCGTAGCAGTTTGTGTCACATGACTGACCTGTCGTAGCAGTTTGTGTCACATGACTGACCTGTCGTAGCAGTTTGTGTCACATGACTGACCTGACGTAGCAGTTTGTGTCACATGACTGACCTGACGTAGCAGTTTGTGTCGCATGACTGACCTGACGTAGCAGTTTGTGTCGCATGACTGACCTGACGTAGCAGTTTGTGTCGCATGACTGACCTGTCGTAGCAGTTTGTGTCGCATGACTGACCTGACGTAGCAGTTTGTGTCGCATGACTGACCTGACGTAGCAGTTTGTGTCACATGACTGACCTGTTGTACAGTTTGTGTCACATGACTGACCTGACGTAGCAGTTTGTGTCACATGACTGACCTGACGTAGCAGTTTGTGTCACATGACTGACCTGTTGTACAGTTTGTGTCACATGACTGACCTGACGTAGCAGTTTGTGTCGCATGACTGACCTGACGTAGCAGTTTGTGTCGCATGACTGACCTGTCGTAGCAGTTTGTGTCGCATGACTGACCTGACGTAGCAGTTTGTGTCGCATGACTGACCTGTCGTAGCAGTTTGTGTCACATGACTGACCTGTCGTAGCAGTTTGTGTCGCATGACTGACCTGTCATAGCAGTTTGTGTCGCATGACTGACCTGTCGTAGCAGTTTGTGTCACATGACTGACCTGTCGTAGCAGTTTGTGTCGCATGACTGACCTGTCGTAGCAGTTTGTGTCACATGACTGACCTGTCGTAGCAGTTTGTGTCACATGACTGACCTGTCGTAGCAGTTTGTGTCACATGACTGACCTGTCGTAGCAGTTTGTGTCACATGACTGACCTGACGTAGCAGTTCGTGTCACATGACTGACCTGACGTAGCAGTTTGTGTCACATGACTGACCTGTCGTAGCAGTTGAAGTCGTCTAACCAGCATCCCTTCTTCACCAGCTCGATGTTCCCGGAGTTGTTCCTCCAGGAGGCGTAACAGTGCGAGCGTTTGTCCTTCTCTCCCTCACATCTCTCCACACCACTGCGGTTCGTCTTCTCGATCTCCCAGTTAATGTTGAAGTACAAGCATTCGCGCGTCTCCACCTCTCCATGGCTGGGTCCTGTTCAACAAAAGAGAACGACAGCGTTAAAGTTACCGTTCAACACAGGAGAACGACAGCGTTAAAGTTACCGTTTAGCAAAAGAAAACGACAGCGTTAAAGTTACCGTTTAACAAAAGAGAACTACAGCGTTAAAGTTACCGTTCAACACAGGAGAACGACAGCGTTAAAGTTACCGTTTAACAAAAGAGAACGACAGCGTTAAAGTTACCGTTTAACAAAAGAGAACGACAGCGTTAAAGTTACCGTTTAACAAAAGAGAACGACAGCGTTAAAGTTACCGTTCAACACAAGAGAACGACAGCGTTAAAGTTACCGTTTAACAAAAGAGAACTACAGCGTTAAAGTTACCGTTCAACACAGGAGAACGACAGCGTTAAAGTTACCGTTTAACCAAAGAGAACGACAGCATTAAAGTTACCGTTTAACAAAAGAGAACGACAGTGTTAAAGTTACCATTTAACAAAAGAGAACGACAGCGTTAAAGTTACCGTTCAACACAGGAGAACGACAGCGTTAAAGTTACCGTTTAACAAAAGAGAACTACAGCGTTAAAGTTACCGTTCAACCAAAGAGAACGACAGCATTAAAGTTACCGTTCAACAAAAGAGAACGACAGCGTTAAAGTTACCGTTCAACAAAAGAGAACGACAGCGTTAAAGTTACCGTTCAACACAAGAGAACGACAGCGTTAAAGTTACCGTTTAACAAAAGAGAACTACAGCGTTAAAGTTACCGTTCAACACAGGAGAACGACAGCGTTAAAGTTACCGTTTAACCAAAGAGAACGACAGCGTTAAAGTTACCGTTTAACAAAAGAGAACGACAGTGTTAAAGTTACCGTTTAACAAAAGAGAACGACAGCGTTAAAGTTACCGTTCAACACAGCAGAACGACAGCGTTAAAGTTACCGTTTAACAAAAGAGAACTACAGCGTTAAAGTTACCGTTCAACCAAAGAGAACGACAGCATTAAAGTTACCGTTCAACAAAAGAGAACGACAGCGTTAAAGTTACCGTTCAACAAAAGAGAACGACAGCGTTAAAGTTACCGTTTAACACAAGAGAACGACAGCGTTAAAGTTACCGTTTAACAAAAGAGAACGACAGCATTAAAGTTACCGTTCAACAAAAGAGAACGACAGCGTTAAAGCTACCGTTTAACAAAAGAGAACGACAGCGTTAAAGTTACCGTTCAACAAAAGAGAACGACAGCGTTAAAGTTACCGTTCAACACAAGAGAACGACAGCATTAAAGTTACCGTTTAACAGAAGAGAACGACAGCGTTAAAGTTACCGTTTAACAAAAGAGAACGACAGCGTTAAAGTTACCGTTTAACAAAAGAGAACTACAGCGTTAAAGTTACCGTTCAACCAAAGAGAACGACAGCATTAAAGTTACCGTTCAACAAAAGAGAACGACAGCGTTAAAGTTACCGTTCAAGAAAAGAGAACGTCAGCGTTAAAGTTACCGTTCAACAAAAGAGAACGACAGCGTTAAAGTTACCGTTTAACACAAGAGAACGACAGCGTTAAAGTTACCGTTCAACACAAGAGAACGACAGCGTTAAAGTTACCGTTCAACACAAGAGAACGACAGACGGTAAAGTTACTGTTTAACACAAGAGAACGACAGCGTTAAAGTTACCGTTTAACAAAAGAGAACGACAGACGGTAAAGTTACTGTTTAACACAAGAGAACGACAGCGTTAAAGTTACCGTTTAACAAAAGAGAACGACAGCGTTAAAGTTACCGTTTACCACAAGAGAACGACAGACGGTAAAGTTACCGTTTAACACAAGAGAACGACAGCGTTAAAGTTACCGTTTAACACAAGAGAACGACAGCGTTAAAGTTACCGTTTAACACAAGAGAACGACAGCGTTAAAGTTACCGTTCAACACAAGAGAACGACAGCGTTAAAGTTACCGTTCAACACAAGAGAACGACAGCGTTAAAGTTACCGTTCAACACAAGAGAACGACAGCGTTAAAGTTACCGTTCAACACAAGAGAACGACAGCGTTAAAGTTACCGTTCAACACAAGAGAACGACAGACGGTAAAGTTACTGTTTAACACAAGAGAACGACAGACGGTAAAGTTACTGTTTAACACAAGAGAACGACAGACGGTAAAGTTACTGTTTAACACAAGAGAACGACAGACGGTAAAGTTACTGTTTAACACAAGAGAACGACAGACGGTAAAGTTACCGTTCAACACAAGAGAACGACCGACGGTAAAGTTACCGTTTAACACAAGAGAACGACAGACGGTAAAGTTACTGTTTAACACAAGAGAACGACAGCGTTAAAGTTACCGTTCAACACAAGAGAACGACAGCGTTAAAGTTACCGTTCAACACAAGAGAACGACAGACGGTAAAGTTACTGTTTAACACAAGAGAACGACAGCGTTAAAGTTACCGTTTAACAAAAGAGAACGACAGCGTTAAAGTTACCGTTTACCACAAGAGAACGACAGACGGTAAAGTTACCGTTTAACACAAGAGAACGACAGCGTTAAAGTTACCGTTTAACACAAGAGAACGACAGCGTTAAAGTTACCGTTTAACACAAGAGAACGACAGCGTTAAAGTTACCGTTCAACACAAGAGAACGACAGCGTTAAAGTTACCGTTCAACACAAGAGAACGACAGCGTTAAAGTTACCGTTCAACACAAGAGAACGACAGCGTTAAAGTTACCGTTCAACACAAGAGAACGACAGCGTTAAAGTTACCGTTCAACACAAGAGAACGACAGACGGTAAAGTTACTGTTTAACACAAGAGAACGACAGACGGTAAAGTTACTGTTTAACACAAGAGAACGACAGACGGTAAAGTTACTGTTTAACACAAGAGAACGACAGACGGTAAAGTTACTGTTTAACACAAGAGAACGACAGACGGTAAAGTTACCGTTCAACATAAGAGAACGACCGACGGTAAAGTTACCGTTTAACACAAGAGAACGACAGACGGTAAAGTTACTGTTTAACACAAGAGAACGACAGCGTTAAAGTTACTGTTTGACACAAGAGAACGACAGACGGTAAAGTTACTGTTTAACGGCAGAAGGAACATCCATCGAGTCAAAAACACTTGTGTCATATTTAAAGTCTGAATGTTGCTGACAGCCTAAAGCAGGAAGAAACTAAACAAAAAAATAACAATATTAAATAAATAAAAACATTAAATAACATATTAATAATATTAATAATTATTATTAGTAGTGGTAGTCTTACTACTAGCAGCAGTAGTAGTTGTATTCTATTTAATGATAATATTAAATAAATAATCAATTATTATTACAATACCAAATCTTAAACATATATAGATATATAGATATACACACTTATACTTATAATTATTATTATTAAATATAACGCATTACATAAATACTATCAAATACATTGAAATAAATAATAATAATTATTACTGTAACATTAATCATAATAATGTTCATGTTTTTAATGTATTATTAAATATATAATCTAAAACATTGTATAAATAATATTGGCATTAAATAAATTGTAATAATAATAATAATAATTATTATTATTAACATATTATAAAACATAGCAATGGGTAATGATGAGATCAATATTTGTATATGAATGAAAATATGAACAAAAAAAGTAAAAAATCTATGTATAAAATTTAAAAAGTAAAGGTAATCCATCTAAAAGTAAAAATCGATACATAAAAATGTGTTCATTAATCAACAGCATTAAATCAAAGCAAGAGTCATCTCATTGGTCAATTAAACAGATAGTCCCGCCCCAAACTCGCATCATTGGTCTAGTCAGAAGTTAGCATGTTGGTCAAACAAACAGCAATGAGCGTCAGTATGTTTCAGTGTTGCAGGAAGTCAAACTACCGACTTAAATCTGAAGTTCAGTATTTGAACATCTGAGACCTTTGACCTGATCCAGTAATGTTCATGAACAGCATCATGACGGATGAGCTGCTTTCAAGAGCAGATTTACACGCAGTTAGGGATTGTTTGACAGAAAACACAGGAATATAAGCTGAATAACAGCAGCCCGCTGTTTGTACGTGCACTTTATTTTCATGCAAACACACAAACACACACACACACAATGCCAGCGCCTGCATTTGGACACGAGCCACAGATACAGGCAGAAACACACCGTTTCTCACTCCGTCAAAACAGCACTTCACACGTCACGGACGCGGGCAAAAGCAGTGGAGAAAATATCACTGTACATATGACACCGGAAAAAAGCAGCAAAACTGCAACCAGATGAGAAGGTGTTCAGGAAAACATCAGTTCCGGCCCGAAACCGGCATCATAAAGTCATCATAGACACAAAGACTGATCACTACATGCATCCTTCACAGAGACGGCAATCCCAGAGTTCCCAGCCACTCAACAGTGACAAATATCATATTCTTAATGAGCATTTTACAGGTAAAATATCTATAAAAAAGCAACAGATACGATATTGAGACTTATTTTCAGAGAATTAAGTTAAAAACTAATTTAAAACAAATATGCCAGTTCAAGACAAAGCAGGCGAAAGATTTTTTTTTGTTGTTGTTGAAAGAATTTTTTTTTTTCAGCAAGGATGCATTAAATAGATCAAAAGTGACAGTAAAGACATGTATAATGAGATAATTTTTCAAGTAAATGCTGTTCTTTTGAACTTTCCATTCATCAAAGAATCCTGAAAAATAAAATTAATCAGTTTCCACAAAAATATTAACAGTTTATTGATAATAATAGTAAATGTTTCTTGAGCATGAGATCATCATATTAGAATGATTTCTGAAGGATCATGTGACACTGAAGACTGGAGTAATGATGCTGAAAATTCAGCTTTGATCACAGGAATAAATTACACTTTAATATATATTCACATAGAAAACAGATATTTTAAATTGTAATAATATTTCACATTTTTTCACAGTATTTTTTGATCAAATAAATGCAGCCTTTATGAGCATAAGAAACTGAAGTATTCCAAACTTTGGAACATTAATGTATGAGTAATAATAAACACAATGAGTCTTAATATATTAATATGCAGTGTTGCTGAAGTAAATGTATCTTTTTTTACTGGTAAACAAGTAAAAATGACTAATTAAAAGTGTTTTGCAATGAAAGAAACGCATCCGAGATGCTGAAACTGGCCTAATTCAATACTATCTTTTTAAGAAATTGTATGTTAGTCACTTATGTAAATCAGTCACTTTTGTGGTTCCATTTCATTCAGGAATCTGCAGTGTTAGAAGTGAGTGTGTGTGTGTGTGTGTGTGTGTGTGTGTGTGTGTGTGTGTGTGTGTGTGGCCTGGTAAACCCTACGTTATGGGGATATCCCCACAAGGATGGCAATATCCGAAATCCTTGTTCGTGTGGGGACATTTTTTGGTCCCCATGAGGAGATCAGCTTATAAATCATACTAAGTGATGTTGTTTGAAAATGTAAAAATGCAGAATGTTTCCTGTGATGGGTAGGTTTAGGGATAGGGTTAGTGTAAGGGAATAGAATATACAGTCTGTACAGTATAAAAATCATTATGTCTATGGAAAGTCCCCATAAAACATGAAAACACAACATGTGTGTGTGTGTGTGTGTGTGTGTGTGTGTGTGTGTGTGTGTGTGTGTGTGTGGACAGCAGACAGAGCCTGTTCCTGCAAACACGGGGAACTAATGATGCCACAAAAGCTCTTTGTGAATACAGTAATGCATAAAGCTGAAGGTTCAGGAACTTTACACACACACACACACACACACACACACACACACAGATGACCGTCAGTGACCGGAACGTTAACGTCTGACGGGATTGCATCACACACACACACACACACACGAGCGATGAGAGTTTATCACAGAGCAAAGCTCAAGGGTAGATGAGAGGACAGTGTGTTTGAGGTCAGCGACCTTTGAACTCAGACCATACTGAAATGAGCTTATGAAAAATTATGAAAAATTCATTAAGATTGACATTCTTCATGATAAACACATTTTATTACTATAATTCACCAAAAAAAAGTTAATAAAAATACATTATATAAATATATATATGAGAGAGAGAGAATTTGATATGTATACAATTTAATTTTACTAATTTATAAGGAATTTATTGCTTGATTTATTACCTTTATTATTCATATGAGGTTTATTGTCACTAAATAATCATATTTTATTACTAACAGCTGGGAAAAGTTTTCATAAAAATTACTAAAATATTTAAAATAGAATTTAATATATAGATATTAATCAAAATAAATCAAAATTATATATATAGAGAGAATTTTATATATAAATCAGGAAATATTTCAGATTAAATAAATAAATCAAGAAATACATTTAATGGAAAAATGAAATGCAAATTGTCAAATATATATTTGACAATTTGCAATTAATTTTTCAATTAAAACAATTTATTTCTTGATTTATTTCCTAAATTACCTTTATTCATTGGATTGACATTTTTGTGATTAAATATAGGCTATATATGCCTGAATTTCTAAATTTGCCTTATTTTCTTTAACCATTGTACATTTATTCAGACGCTTTTATCCAAAACAGTTTAGCTACAAATGAGGAATACAACAAACAATTTATCATAAAAGCCTCAATGTTTGCAATACACAATGTAAAAAGTATACGATGGACTAGAAATATAAATATAACACTGATTCTTTAGGAAACACTTTTCACTCAATGCAGTAAATCGAAGCATCTCTTCATCGAGAGTTTCAGGATCAGATAATGAGCTGACGATCATCCAGCTACAAATGAAAAGAAAAAAATAACACTCTTATATTTACATATTTTTAAGCCAAAGCGATAACGCCTGACAAGGACGTGACGTCCTTGAGAAGGAGTCCATCACAGGCCGGTCAGGGTCACGAGTCGAGCACTCGGGCTGATCTCAGATCAGCACTGCTGTTTACTATACAGCACGAGTTTGGCAACATCATCCGCGACAGATGTTCTGGCCAATCTGTGCATTGCGGTTGCTAAGCAACGGCGAATGTGGGAGTAGCGCCTTTCCTCGTCCCCGTAGACAAAACCCTCACACACACACACACACACACACACACACCGCGGACAGTGCTAGAGAAACGAGGGCACACGATGCCAGCGTCCCGCGTGTGTGTTAAACTCCTAAAGCGCACTCATCAGCATTCACAGGCTGCCATGGGGACATTACACCTAATGGACGACAGCAGATGTCAGAGACACAAAGGAAAGTACGCACTAAAACACGACTTCAGGAAGAGAGCCTTTGAGACGCATGCTAGCATATTAACATTATGTAGGCAATATAATTTTAGTGTAACTGGTTCTTTTTTTGCTCTCGTTTTATGAACATCAGCTGGCACGGATTCACTGGAAAACACTGAGGGCGTTTGGATGAGCCAAATGACGAGTTCCCATGTTCCCGCTCTTTTACTGTAGAAGATTCATTAGTGCTAACGAGGAAACCGGAGAACGGAACGACTCGCTCCATGTATGAACCGATGTGACTCATGTCTCGTTGACGGGATCAAATATTATCAGCCAATTAGATGTCATGATGGATAAAATAAAGTTCCAGCTTCCATTATATTGTGTTTTACCCATAGATATCCATAATAAAGGCTAGATGTCTTACGGCGGAGTCTCTATCGTCATCACCGGCGGCCATCTTGTCACAGGCAAGCTTTCTGGCGGGCTCTGTGGTGCCTGATGTAAGATGAGTGATCCGCACAAACACAAATACTCTTATCTCGTTGAAATCTTGACGGATTTACAAACGGTTTGGTTTCTTACAAACGTTATTAACGTGGCTATAATTCTGGATGATTATTTATTGATACACTTATTATTCATAAGTGTGCAGTGTCATAACTACATCTCTGGCGTTTATAACAAACCAAACCATTTGAAAAACGGTAGAAAATTGAGCAAGTTATGGTTATTTAAAAAAGTACATGCACCATTAAAACACAATGTTACGAGTGAGCGAGCTGCCTGTGGCAAGATGGCCGCCAGGTGCGGACGTCGACCTCCATTGGCCAGCAGCGCGGACGAGACATCTAGCCTTTATTATGGATATCTATGGTTTACCCAAGCGTGCCGCACAAGCCCTGAAAAGTGAAGCCCAAGCGTCTCGATCGCCCCCCGGTGGCCGGTCCCAGTATTGCTCATAAACCCCGCCTCCCTGTGTTATTCAACGGCACGTGAGACCAACTAAACAATTAAATTACACTTCAAATATCGTTTTTCCAAATATGGTTTCTGTCATTAACGGTAGTTTTTATCACGCTGATGTAATTTCAAGTGTTTGTTTTTAAAATAAGTTTGTTTTTAGTTAGTTATTTGATGCGGTGGTGGTGACGTCATGATTGACAGCTGTGATTGACAGGTTCTCTGAGCGAAGTAGTCACTGAAGCACCAACAGACTTTTTTTCGGGATCTTCGGAGGACTGAGGAGATTGGAGCATTCAATTTAATATATAGATTTCTATAATTAATTTTTTTTATATGCAGGAGCGTGTGCTTGCGATTGATTCTGCGAGAGTGAGGGCGGGGCCTTGATTTCGATGTCAGCGCCATATCAGGACACTGGCGGCTTCACTTCTGACCAATGGAAGAGAGCAAAGGGGCGTCGTCCATCTTTTTTTACAGTCTATCTATGGTATGAACCGATGAAACTAATGTCTCGTGGACGGGATCAAATATTATCAGCCAATTAGATGTCATGATGGATAAAATAAAGTTCCCGCTTCCATTATATTGTAGCCTGGGAAAACCCAGACAACTTCGGGCAAATTTAGATTTGCTCTGAAAGTTAGTCTGGCGAAGAGCTCATTCAAGCCCATTTCCAATCCGCCGAAATCGAGGCGCCAATCGGAAGCATTGGGGCGGGGTTTACACGATGGCGACAGCGCTGGGATTTTGAAGCAGATTTTGTAGCCTACATTACAAAGATGGATGCCGCCGTCGAACATCACTCGTTCCAATCAGCTATCGCGTCTGTTTTAAGCCATTTGAACGTTTCCTTTTAGTTAAAAACCGAGCAAAGAACAACACTCGGAGATGTTTCTCCGCCGCTCTGCATACGTCATCTCCTTCATCGCTCTGATTGGGTTTAAGTCTATCCGCGACGTCCGTTGGTGACGCCCCTCTGGAAATGATTTGTCTATGACGCTTCGCCAGACCATAACTCAGTTACAACTGAGAATGCTCTGGTTTTAACCAGGCTAATTATATTGTGTATATTGTGTGCAATTGATAATCTTTCACTCTCTGATGGTTAAACTTTGCAATTAATCCGAGAATCACATGCAGTTCGAACTGACGTGTCTGGTCCGTACGGATCACCAGCGACCTTGACATTGAGGATGCACACATCGCTATATCAAGGCTAAAACTAGCTATATGTGACCCTGGACTACAAAACCAGTCACATGGGTCAATTTTTTTTAATTGAGATGTACACGCTGAATAAATAAGCTTTCCATTGATGTATGGTTTGTTAGGATAGGACAATACTTGGCCGAGATGCAACTATTTGAAAATCTGGAATCTGAGGGTGCAAAAAAATCAAAACATTGAGAAAATCGCCTTTAAAGTTGTTCCTTTATGCATTCACTCACACAAATACATTTTTTATATATTTACAGTAGGACATTTACAAAATATCTTCATGGAACATGATCTTTACTTAATATCCTGATGATTTTTGGCATAAAAGAAAAATCGATTATTTTGACCCATAGCCTACGATGTAGAGGTGAAACTCGAAAAATTAGAATATCGTGCATTTATTTCAGTAATTCAACTTAAAAGGTGAAACTAATATATTATATAGACTCATTACATGCAAAGTGAGATATTTCAAGCCTTTATTTGTTATAATTTTGATGATTATGGCTTACAGCTTATGAAAACCATCTTAAAACGAGTCTATATAATTTATTAGTTTCACCTTTTAAGTTGAATTACTGAAATAAATGCATGATATTCTAATTTTTCGAGTTTCACCTGTATTGTTGGCTATTGCCACAAGTATACCAGTGCGACTCGTGACTGGTTTTGTGGTCCAGGGTCACATATATCGTGCAGATTCGATGCATTTCAAGAGTTTAGCAGCTCGAAACGGAATAATTTCAACCCCAAACACACATTTCTCCACCAGATGTTTTAATCACTAAATCAAACCGACAAAACAGAGGCACACACACACACACACACACACACACACACACAAATCTTTCCTGAAAGTGAGACGTGAACATATTCCTACAGGGACGCGTTCAAAACGCCGCCTCACATTTTCCTTCTTTTAATTAAACGATGACAGTAATTGTTTCCTCATTAGTGTGTAATTGATGATGATTGTAAGAGGGCAGATCGGCGGGTCTCAACAAACAGGATAGAAAGACCAATTACCTGTGTGGCGAAAGCAAGATATTCAGAGCCAAACGAACACAGCGACTGCTGCAAAACATTGATTTTATAGTCGAACTAATGTGTGTGGAAGCCCCAAAACATTTGCTGTTTTTGTACTTGAACTCGAACACGTCTCCGGAGTGAAGAGAGCTCTCGACCGGCTCTTATGAAGAGAGGTCTGGATCTGATTTAACTGTCAGACACACACACACACACACACATCTCCCCAAATACCACCTCCACATTCCTGACGAGGCCTCGGATAGTGATTAAAACCAGACGACGAGGGAAAACCACCGAACACAGCGAACAAATCAAGGCGCCTGAAAGCTTCTGTGTGAACAAACCACAGAAAACATTCAACACAATCTGAGCCGCACAACACACATCACGACTCAGTTCAGTTTAACAGTGTCGATGCCGCAAAGTTCATCGATCAACACTGAGCAGAATCACGCCTCTAGTCTTCTGTCGAGCTTTACAGCTGAAACTGGTTCATTTAACAACAGCAAGATTATTTTCTTGTTTAGCTGCTTTGAAACAATCGGTATTATAAGGTCTTTGGACTTGACAAAAGACCACAAGAACGTTGTGATGAACTTCATACGAACCTTGAGGACAACCGCAAAATGTTTACAATAATATTACATACAGGTGAAACTCAAAATTAGAATATCGTGCATTTATTTCAGTAATTCAACTTAAAAGGTGAAACTAATATATTATATAGACTCATTACATGCAAAGTGAGATATTTCAAGCCTTTACTTGTTATAATTTTGATGATTATGGCTTACAGATTATGAAAACTTTTCACAATATTCTAATTTTGACTTTGGGGTTTTCATAAGATAAGCCATAATGATCAACATTATAACAAATAAAGCCTTGAAATATCTCACTTTGCATGTAATGAGTCTATATAATATATTAGTTTCACCTTTTAAGTTGAATTACTGAAATAAATGAACTTTTGCACGATATTCTCATTTTTTGAGTTTCACCTGTAAATGTAATTTCAGGTTCGTATGTGTTTAAAAGGTTCTCAGACAAAAACAAATTTGTTTTGCTTAAACTATTTATGTAGCCTACAATTTAATTCTAAAACGAATTTTAAGGTCACACAAAAAAGTCATATTACACACAAACCATAGTTCAAAATAATAGCATTGATCTGAAATAGAAAGCTTTTGTAACATTATACACTACATTTGAAAGAAATTAAAGAAAGTAATAGCCAACTTTTATTCAGCAAAGACGCATTAAAGTAATCAATATAGACTCATTACATGCAAAGTGAGATATTTCAAGCCTTTATTTGTTATAATTTTGATGATTATGGACCTTTTCACAATATTCTAGTTTTCAATTTGGGGTTTTCATAAGCTGTAAGCCATGATCATCAAAACTATAACAAATAAAGGCTTGAAATATCTCACTTTGCATGTAATGAGTCTATATATTATATTAGTTTCACCTTTTAAGTTGAATTACTGAAATAAATGAACTTTTGCACGATATTAAAATTTTTCGAGTTTCACCCATATACATCACACATCTGTAATGTGTGGAAGCTTTATTCCATCACAGTATAAAAGCAATAAACACTGAATATTTAACCTGGAAAACAAATCCAAAAATATGTTTGTGCCTGTGGAAATCTAGTTTACAGCCTCAAACCCAATTTGATCCCACTAACCTCTCAAACTTTGGCTAATCCAGTGATTAGTTCTTCCTCAAAGTGCTTATTGAATCAAGGTGTGATTGTCTTTCTGCCGGAGTGATATAAACGTGTGTGATCTACATCAGTGGGCGTGATGTCTGGAGATGAGACGAACTAACTAACAGTGACGGGTGTATCGGGTTCATTGCATCTCGACAGCCGCGGGTCCGTCTCCTACACACAACCAGCAGTCTGAAGTTTTATATAGATTACATGATGAACTCCATCACATGTTCATTAGGAGTTCTGGATGGCATTTTTCACTGACAAAACACACAAAAAGTTGAGGTTTTTGAAAAAAGTCTCTTATATGCTCACCAACGTTGCATTTATTTGATGAAAAACACAGTAAAAAATGTGAAATATTTTTTACAATGTAAATCATCTGTTTTCTATGTGAATATACAGTAAAGTGTAATTTATTCCTGTGATCAAAGCTGTATTTTCAGCATCATTACTCCAGTCTTCAGTGTCACATGATCCTTCAGAAATCACTCTAATATGATGATCTGATGCTCAAGAAACACTTATGATACATTTTATGTTCCAGGATTTATTGATGAATAGAAAAGTTCAAAAGAACAGCATTTATTTGTGACATTTGCAACATTATAAATGTCTTAACCGTCACGTTTGATCAATATAAAGCATCCTTGCAGAATAAACTTTTTTTTTTTTTTTTTTTTTTAAACATGACCCAAACCAACCAGTACATGTCTAAATATACAAGGACATTTCGTCAACGTAAAGGAAAAATGAAGAGACATTCAGTTCTCTGTTCCCTTTAAATATCGAAATATTTCAATTAATTTACATGCAAGAGTCTTTTGAAAATCTCATCATCATCTGAACCTTTAAATCACTCCATCAGAATAAATGATTTTACGGACAGATGAAAACTGTAATACATGTTTGATTTCTGAAAAGATCCAATATCACTGACGTCAGTTAAAACGATTTCTATGACGTCTCCGTTTTTATAACTTCTGTGAGATAAAATTACTAAGTGAATGATTTAATCCTCAAAAGGCATTTCACTAAAGAGTTTGTGGGAATGATCTCACAACACCTGATATATTTAGAAACAGTTTCACCTCATCACTGTGTATTATTCCCACACGAGGCAAACTGTTTACACTCTCAAACAAATTAGATAAAAATACACAAGCAGCACTTTATCTAAAAAACAAGAGTTTGAAAGCATTTAATCGCTCCTCAGGGAAGAGAGGAAAGCTGTGGAGAGAGACACCGGCTCCGTTCCAAAACCCCACACGTTATTTTGGTCAGAGTGTTTTAAGGCACGTCGCGTGTGTGTTTTGGGATGAAGCGCGGCGCTGATGAACCGGCTGTGAAGAGGAAACTCCCACGAGTGCTCAGAGTAAGAGCTTGGCAGAGAGAAACACACAGACACACACAGACACACACAGACACACACAGGGACGTGGGATCGTGAGACGGATCGTAAATGAGCATCTGTGGGATCAGAGAGAAGCGATGTGTGTCCTGAACCGTCTCGGTGTGTGTGTGTGTGTGTGTGTGTGTGTGTGTGTGTGTGTGTGTGTGTGTGTGTGTGTGTGTGTGTGTGTGTGTGTGTGTGTGTGTGTGTGTGTGAACAGCACGACTCCACTCGACAGTTCAGGGAGAGGTCAAAGGGAAGACATTTTGCATTAAAGAATTAGTTCACCTCAAAATGAAAATGTCCTAATAATAACACTGTATAGTCTTACAGCACACATTAAATATAGATTAATCCTTATTAAAGCTATAGTTATTCAGTCGAGATCAGCGAGTGATTTTCATTGGTCATTTGTTGTTTGATTATGATTAATGACGGACTGCAGTAGATTTCATAAATCGGATGCCCATAGTTTCTGATGTGTAGATCTTGTGTGTTTATTTATTCTGGTGTCAGAACGAGTTCTTCTGGAGCTTTGAGTCGGAGAGACTGCAATGATTGATTAACGAAAATCACTTTATTCAACTTTATTTTGTGATTGCATGACGTTCACATTGGAATTTTGGTTCTTTGTCGTCCATTAGTTTCAGTGTTACAACTTCCAATGTTATTGTGAACTCTTATCTCAAATGGAAAATAATGGGTCTTTAAAGGATTAGTTCACCTCAAAATGAAAATTTCCTAATAATTTATTCACTCACCCCAATGCCATCCAAGATATCCATGTCTTTCTCTACTCAGTGGAAGAGAAAATACGTTTCTGAGGAAAACATTTCTGGATTTTTCTTTGAATAATGGACTTCAATGGACACCAACGTTTTGAAGTCCAAATCAATGCAGTTTCAAAGGTTTGTGAAGAGCTTCAACCGGCTCGATCAGCTGAGGAACGGTCTTATCCAGCCAAACGATTGGTCATTTTCAACAAAAACAAAAAAATATACTTTTTAACTATAATTGTTCGGATTGAGCTGATCTGCAACGCGCCGGGAACTACGGCATCACATTGAAAGGTCCATTATTCGAAGAAAAATCTAGAAATGTTTTCCTCAAAAACGTATTTTCTCTTCCACTGAGGAAGTTATTAATGAATGAATACGTTTTTTGAGGAAAACATTTCTGGATTTTTCTTCGAATAAAGCTCTTCACAAACCTTTGAAACTGCATTGATTTGGACTTCAAAACGTTGGTGTCCATTGAAGTCCATTATTCGGAGAAAAATCCAGAAATGTTTTCCTCAGAAACGTATTTTCTCTTCCACTGAGGAGAGAAAGACATGGATATCTTGGATGGCATTGGGGTGAGTGAATAAATTATTAGGAAATTTTCATTTTGAGGTGAACTAATCCTTTAAAGACCCATTATTTTCCATTTGAGATAAGAGTTCACAATAACATTGGAAGTTGTAACACTGAAACTAATGGACGACAAAGAACCAAAATTCCAATGTGAACGTCATGCAATCACAAAATAAAGTTGAATAAAGTGAATTTCGTTAATCAATCATTGCAGTCTCTCCGACTCAAAGCTCCAGAAGAACTCGTTCTGACACCAGAATAAATAAACACACAAGATCTACACATCAGAAACTATGGGCATCCGATTTATGAAATCTACTGCAGTCCGTCATTAATCATAATCAAACAACAAATGACCAATGAAAATCACTCGCTGATCTCGACTGAATAACTATAGCTTTAATAAGGATTAATCTATATTTAATGTGTGCTGTAAGACTATACAGTGTTATTATTTTACATTTAATTATTCAATGTTTTGCTGTGGGCTATTACTTATGAATACCACTATTAGCACATATTCCTGAAAAACTTAAAACTGTTTATTTCATTTGTATTTTAGTTCTGTTGTATTTATTTGTCTGTTTTGTTTATAATTGGTTTCTTTGTTCTTATTGTATTGCTGATTGTTTACTCTTATGTAATTGTTTTGAGGATCTTTTTCTTACATTAGTTCACCTAGTATTAGTTTAAGTGAAAAGTTTTACTGATATTTAAAATGACTCATATTGTGAAATAATTGATCATATCGCTCCCCAATAATAGTGTTAAATAACCGTGATTTCAATATTGACCAAAAACAATGGATTATGATTTTTGCCATAATCAAGAAGCCCTACAAAAAAGTTGAAAAGATGTTTTTCATTAGTTAACAATAATCAATACTTCTCCAGCACTAATTAATCTTGGTTAAGGTAAATTTCAACATTTAATAATACATTATTAAAACAAAAAGTTATATTTGTGAACATTAGTTAATGCACTGTAAACTAACATAATGAACAAATATATTTGCATTAACATTACCAAAGATTAATAAATGCTGTAGAAATTAAATTCACAGTTAGCTAATGCATTAACTAATGTTAACAAACGAGACCTTATTGTAAAGTGTTACAAAACAAAAACAAGAACAAACTGTAGCCGTAAAGCAACTCCTCGATATAAGCTTGCAGAACCGAACGAGACTAGGAATCCCTTCAGAAGTGAATCCAGCGATGAACTAGAGAAACACACACACCTTCCCTCGGCTTATGAACACATGTCATCATCGAGCCTCTGCCAGCTCTGGTTCGGGTGTATTTGCTTATCTTAGCCTCAGCGTTGAGTCCCTCGGGCGGGACGGGTCCCAGCAGAGACACTGGGCTGTTTTTGGCAGACGCTTCACCTGAACTCTCGTCCAAACACTCAGAGTTCAGCTCTTCTGCTTCTGTGCTGGACGTGTAGGAGCTCCAGCAGAATAACTACTAGCTGACAGAAGGACGGAAATATCCCAATTAGCAACGCTGCTGAATCCAGAGGGTCAAACCGGGAGGGGGAAGACGGCAGACTCAAACTACTCAAGATCCTCAGATTAAACACACATCTCTTGCTCTGACGCAACTAAAGTCACTTCGGTTTGATTTACGAAACATGGGGAATTTACAGCAAACAGACACACAACCATCATTATACGAGCGCTGCTAGTACTCAGAGTCTTCCTCAGGAGTGATTGATGGACGAACGGATGGATGGATAGACGGATGGATGGATAGACGGATACATGGATTGATAGACGGATGGATGGACAGATGGATTGATAGAAGGATGGATGGACGAAAGGATTGATAGACGGATGGATGGACAGATGGATTGATAGAAGGATGGATGGATGGACAGATGGATTGATAGATGGATGGATGGATGGACAGATGGATTGATAGATGGATGGATGGACGAAAGGATTGATAGACGGATGGATGGACAGATGGATTGATAGAAGGATGGATGGACGAAAGGATTGATAGACGGATGGAGGGACAGATGGATTGATAGAAGGATGGATGGACGAAAGGATTGATAGACGGATGGATGGACAGATGGATTGATAGAAGGATGGATGGACGAAAGGATTGATAGACGGATGGATGGACAGATGGATTGATAGATGGATGGATGGATGAATGGATTGATAGACGGATGGATGGACAGATGGATTGATAGAAGGATGGATGGATGAATGGATTGATAGACGGATGGATGGACAGATGGATTGATAGATGGATGGATGGATGAATGGATTGATAGACGGATGGATGGACAGATGGATTGATAGAAGGATGGATGGACGAATGGATTGATAGACGGATGGATGGACAGATGGATTGATAGATGGATGGATGGACAGATGGATTGATAGATGGATGGATGAATGGATTGATAGACGGAGGGATGGACAGATGGATTAATAGAAGGATGGATGGACGAAAGGATTGATAGACGGATGGATGGACAGATGGATTGATAGATGGATGGATGGACGAATGGATTGATAGACGGATGGATGGACAGATGGATTGATAGATGGATGGATGGATGAATGGATTGATAGACGGATGGATGGACAGATGGATTGATAGATGGATGGATGGATGAATGGATTGATAGACGGAGGGATGGACGGATGCATGGATTGATAGACGGGTGGATGGATGGATGGAATGATAGAAGGATTAATGGATGGACGGATGGATTGATAGGATGAATGGACGGCACCAACAAACAGAACAGAAGCCACACACACACAATGAGACCCTTAATAACCTCTGAGCCTCTCATCCTAATTCCTCACAGTTAAACAATATCTCCATTCATCACAGCCACACATTAGCACAAAAGACAGCAGAAGTTAATTAGCAGCATCTGTCTTTGCCGTTTCAGACGGATTACACACACACACACACACTGCTCTGCATTCTCCCTGTGTGACTCCATTAACACACTCACAGAGATCACATCTGAATCCCATCACACACGTCTGACCGGCTCTCCAGAGTTCCCTTCACTCCGGCGGCAGACTGTTATTCAGAGGGAGACATTCAGGGATATTCAAGAGTTAAGGCCAATTTATACTTCTGCGTCGAGTGTACGCCGTAGTGTACGGCGTAGGCTACGCACGTAGGCGACGGCGTCATGAGCATTTATACTTCTGCGTTTAGGTCTGCGTTGCTCTGCAGTACAGCGCCGAAACGCTAGTTGGCGGCGGAGGGTTTTAATGTTCCACTGTGTTTAGATTCCTCGCGGCAAGAAGAAGAAGATTCCTCGCGGCTGTTTTGAGTTTAAGTTACTACAAGCAATGGCGACTGAAAGAGAGCAGATCATGTTGGAGTTGGAGCTTATCGAGGTGGAAAAGGTAAATTTTTTGTTTTTTTAACAGTTTCGCTGTACTTAGAATTTAAAAATGGCGGGCGGTGCAGAAGAACACGCCGGAAATGCATAGGAGGAAACGCGATGCTACCAAGCCGACCAATCACAGATCTTGCGGTCCGCGTCGTCGCGACGTGTAGTTACATTTTTGAGGAGGTGCGCGTCAGGTTACGGCGAAGGGTACGGCGTATGGTACGCGTCTGTGCGTATGCTACGCCGTACCTACTGCGCGCACCCGACGCAGAAGTATAAATTGGCCTTTAACCATGAGCCAATCACTCAAAAATACAAATAAAAAAAAGTGTATTTCTTCTGATCTTTATATGTTCACCAATAGACTTTATTCCCCCCAAAAAACAGCCAGTAACAAGCCATCACTGCAACTGTTACTAAACAATCGGGTTGTTTTATCACCATTTTGTTATATTCACTTGTACCACAAAAAAAAAAAAAAAAAAAAACTAAAATACCTGGTTTTATTCAAGTCAAACCATCTCTGAATCAACCTCAATACATCAAATTATATATATATATATATATATATATATATATATATATATATATAAATTTTTAAATTAAGTGCAAATGGCTTTTTAAGATTTTAAGACTTTTTACAGTGCTCAACAAAATGTTCTCGAATACATGTTAATTACTGCTGTTTATATTCACCTGCATCAAGTTCAACATGCCGTCATCTGAATATTAAGCAACATGCCGTCCTTCAGTTCATTTTGGCCTTTGTCTCTGCAGTGTAAAAATGACCATCTTTAATGGTAAAAATTTTACGGCAAAAACCTGTTACCTGGTTAACTGTTAGTTTCCTTACTATAGTGAAAAACTGTAATAGATCCAGTGCGATATTTCATTTTTTACAGTAAAATACTGTTAAGATTACAGTTTTTGGATGTGAAAATGAACACGCCATCTTAATTTACAGTAAAAAAAAACAACAACAAAAAGCATACATTTAGATTGTTGCCTTATTTACTAATAATTAGTTAATAAAAAAAAATACAACTGCAGTTCATGTTAGCGCAAATAATATTAACAGATTTTGTTTTTAATAATGTATTAGTAAATGCTGAAATTAACTAATATTAATAAATGCTTTGGAAGAATTTTTCATTGTTAGTTCATGTTAACTATAATGTTAATAAATAAAACCTTAATGTAAATTTAACAACTGTAAATTTTAAGTTTAATCCGTTTGCTACCGTATTATTTTTACGGTAAAGTTCTTGCAACTGCCATTTTTTGCCATAAATTTCAGGTTTTTTTAGTACAGCCTCGATGGCTAACCAGGAGAAGCACACAAACATCCACCACACGATCCGACACAGAAGAAAAGACTTAAACCAATGAAAGAGTGTGTAAAAGTACAGAAGCAGCCTCCACTAAAGCGCATCCGCGTGCGGACTTCAGCTTGACATTATCCCGCTGTGTGTGAGAGCCGGAGTGTGTGTGTGAGAGCCGGAGTGTGTGTGTGAGAGCCGGAGGGTGTGTGTGAGAGCCGGAGTGTGTGTGTGAGAGCCGGAGTGTGTGTGTGAGAGCCGGAGTGTGTGTGAGAGCCGGAGTGAGTCCGGGAATCTCTCGGCGTGACCGAGGCACATTCAGGTCAGGGACGATTCTTTCCCTCGCAATATTCAAGAGAGATTTTTTTTTTTTAAGGAAAGAAAAGGTCACTGGGCATCTGGCTAATTACTTCTAACTTGCTGGATTCCCATCAATCACACACACACACACACACACACACACGTGACTGATTACAGAGATCCTCTATAACTTCAGTGGTTCTTCCCTCTAGATGACTGATGTTCTCAGAGGATGTTTCACTGACGCCGTTACGAGGTTTAATGTTTGATATCATGTTGAAGGAGAATCTAATCTGTGTTTAATGCATTTCCTCAAACCAGGCTTATTAGCACTAACTAAAACTATTAAAACATTTCTGTAATAAAATAAAAAGCAATATTATTATTTTTTTAAACCTACAAAATGACGAAAGCACAATGAAATTACAAAAACCTTAACAAATAAAATTAACGTGAAAACAAAAAACATTCAAATGAAAAAGATAATTCTATGCATCACTTACAAGAATGAATATCAAGCGAAATATAGAAAATAAAAACTTTAAAATGAAAGAAAATATCAAATAAATAAATGCAATTTATATATACAATATTAAGTATAAGAATAAATATATAATATTATTTTAATACATAGTATTAAAATTATAAATATTAAATTCAATAAATAATATGTAAATATAATGAATAAATACTGAAAATCAAATGAAAAACTAATAAACAAAAATGGTTAAACTCCTCCAAAAAATTGTAAAAAAATAAAATAACAATTTTGTATGTGTGTGTAAAAAATTACACACACATACAAAATTAAATATAATAAATATATAATATGCACATTATTTGAATACATTATATTAAACGATAAATATTAAATTAAATAAATACATATATAAATGATAAATACTGAAATTTAAACTAATAAACAAACAAAAAAACATTTTAAAGATAAAAATATGATGTACAAAGTACAATATTTATTAAAATAATAACATATTTAATATTATTTAATAATGTTAAAATACATAAATTAACATAAAAAAAATATATATATTTTTTTTAAATAATTGATAATGCTTTGCTAACCCACTAAAGCAGACAAAAGGCCGTTTATGAGCTGGTTGGACTGTCAGTATCAGTATTTAATTAGTACATTCATTGCTGCATTTAATGAAGTCTGAAGCACTGATTCATAATCCATCATCAAGCACCTCCATTTTAAAACAAATCTGCAATATGAGTCGTAACTGGCCATTAAACTGAGTCATGATGAAAAGGGAAAGTTTTGGATTGCTCTTCGGCAGTGAAACGTTGGAGGAGATCAAGGTCTTCAACCTTTCATCCTTTATCTACAGCGAATCTCTGGAATAAAGACTAAACTGATTATTATTCAAACATGATTCACAGCCAAAAGCATATTTCCCAATCTGTCCAGAGCTCAACACACAGAATCTCTTAACTTCCAACCGATTTCATTTATACTTCATGATCTTCCAACATGGACGTCCCGAAGAAGAAGATTCCTTTGCATTACAAAACCCCGTTTGCATGAGACATGTGACCGTGTCTGATGATGACCACAAAGCCTGCAAATAATAGAGACACCAATGTTTTGCATGATAATACAAGACCCAGACATATAGATGTGATGAGCCACCATATGCCACACCGTACTGTAACACACATCACACACTTCTGCTATTAGCACATACAGTGACACTCACACATGTGCCTGATGTACTCTTACACCACACCGGTTGAGTACAATATTTACATTCATGCTTCTAGCAGACGCTTTTATCTGACGCGACTTCATCGAATTTCACATTTGAGCAATTTATGTACTATAAAAAGTGCTTCAATGAATACAAGGCAAAAACATGGTGATACCATGGTATTTTTTGGTATGCTTTTCTTGCAACAAGTCTGAGTTCGGTAACTTTGCAAGGGTTGGAAACAGAGTTAGTTCATTTTCAGAAACCACTGTTTTGGAATAAAAATAAGTTTGTTTGAAAAAATAAAAAAAATCTCCATTTGACCTTCCGTCCACACCGAGACGGCGTTTGATAAAGTGGAAAATAATGATGAATTTATGGTCATGTGACCCATTCAGCCCAGCGATTCTGAATAAGCAACAATAAAAAATGCTGCAATCTAATTAAATTAATCTGAATGAATAATTTAAAAATAAAATGGGGTTGAGTGAAAGATTCAATGACTCCCTCATAAAGACTTCACTTGTTTCATCACTGGACGGACGAATCAGCATTTTTGAGCGAATCTCTTGAATGAACGATTCAATGAAAAATACATTGTCGCCTAACAATATAATCAATACAATGGGAATGAAATGAAAATGAAATCGTGTGGGTGCTTGATTCGAGATTGCGATCTTTTAACGATTATTCGTGCATAAACAACATCTAAACAAATATTCTATTGCAAAAAATGATTATTATGTGAAAGATCTCCTAATCCAGTCGTCTAATAAACCTGGCATTGTATAAATACGGTTGAGGAATTTCTTTTGTTCCTCTTTTCCAAGTCGCTTTGCTGAGAAGCACAAATGTCAAATTCAGTTATTATTTCATAAACACTTGTGTACTTTGGTGTGAGGAACGACAGATGCTCTTCAGCGGGTTTGGAGAGGTTCTGATAGACGACAACACAAGCGAACTCCTTCACAATAGATAAATGAAACTCTCTTTACTCCATCGCCAGCGTTTGTGTTTTTCTTCTGGTGACGCTCCGTCTCGTTCAGATGCTCAAACACTAATCTATTTATAGCCACTGGCGAGAGAGAAACTGCAGCTCAACCACAAAACCACAAGGAGCAATAATCATCATCATCAAGCCAGATCGCCATAAAAACAAACCCAGAGGAAGTTCGCCATGAAGGCGTTTGATTTCGAGCGTCTGAAAATCCCTTCAAGAAGAACCTGATATCAACAGACGGAGGGATTTCGAGTCCGCGTTCGCGAGGGAGTTTCATCACGTGTTTTGATGGCATAAAGAACGATATACATGCAGACAAGGGAGAAGTTCTCCGGAATAAAAGGCAGATTAACTGCTATACCAACCACCAAAACACACTCACTCCGCTCATAAGCTCATTCCTGTGCCTCAACATTCACTCGTGAAGCGCTGCGTCTTCAGCCAAACGTGAAGGAGGAAACAACACTTTAATGCAAGGACAGGGCTTGGAGTTAAAGTCCCCTGTAGTCCATCATTTTATCCCTTAAAACTCATCTTTGATCACCAAAATAAGCATTTTTTTCTTGGAAAAAAAATCGTCATGTCTTAATTTCTTGAATGTAACTCGACACCCTTGCCTCATTTAGTATTCGCGGTTCTATGAATATGCAAATGAGCCCCGCCTCCACTCACTCCCTCAGCTCAGAGATCCACTGGTTGACGATCACACGTTGATCTGATTGGTTACAAGGTCGTTTGTGACGTCAGAAACACCAGCGATTTCAAACCGTGTTTTTGAGACTGTCTTTGGTTCACTGCAGTTTTAAGCAGAAAATACTCAGCAATGCTGTCGACTTATGAACTTACTCATGGTGTGTCTTAAAGCGTATTAAAAACAACATATAAACAACATTAAAAGCTGGATTTTCACCACAGGGGGACTTTAAAAGCTAAAAGTTTACTTTTTTTCAATCAATATCAATACCAATATTTCAACCCATTTTTTCAAACATTATAATAACTGCAATGACTGACAGTGCAATGGACGGGACAAAAACAATCTACATTTTGGCGATAAACTTGAAGATATATTCAATAAATATACATCTAAAAATGTTTGCATTTGCTCTCGATATTTGGTCTCCAATGAAAAAGAGACTATTTTTATAGAACAGCTGCTGTTAGAAAGTGTTTACTGCAAAATGAACAGCTTAATAACAAATAAGACATAGTGACAACACTTTTTTTTAAATAAATGAACACAAAAGGAACATTTGAATCATTATTTACTTAGACACTATCATACCAATTAGGGATGCACCGATGTGAACATTTTGGCCGATTCTTTATATTTGGAAAGCCGATAACCGATATATTGGCTGATAAATCTGAACCCAAGTTATATAATTTTTGAGAGCCTGATTACAAAAACAAAAGTCTCAGCATTAAAAGCCGTGCGCCGATCACACAATTATAATGTTACGATTATAAATTTATGTTGCCGATATGACAGACTTGCACATGTTGCACTGAACCTTATTTTCCTTTTTTGAAGTGATTCCAATCATATTTCAAGCAATTCATATTTCAGGGCTGAAGAAAAGTATCCATTATTTTAGCCAAATTTTCTTATCGGGCCGATAACGATGACATTAAAAATGATATATCGGACGATGCTGATATGGTGGCCGATATATATCGTGCGTCACTAATACCAATTTACAAATATGGAAATTATACAAAAAGTGAAGAACAATAAAATAACACATTACACATCACTTAGTCTATTCTATTTAGATTCTATATTCTATAGTCTATTTAGAATGTGTCTATTTTAGCATACAGTATCAGATTAGATATCGCTGTCCATCATCAAATTTTCAGATTCAATCCCGCAATTGTCAATCCAGAAACGTCTGAAACACCACTCATGAGACAAAACAAATTGGTGTGAAATTGGTTTAAATTAAGCTCAAATTAAAACCAAAATAAAATAAATGAAAGCCAAGAAATAACTAATAAAATGACAAAAGCACCTAAAACTAAAACATTCTAAAACTTAAATTGAAAATACAGTTAATTCAAAATATTAATACCAAATAATTGATATTAGAAAAAACAAAAATAACAGTTTCTAATACAATGATGGAAATACTCCTAGTTATTAAAAGCAAATGATCAAAAATGTCTTCATAAGCTAAACCGTTAACATTTTAGCGATATATACGTTATACACAATATTCCCTAATTTTAAATTGACAGCTAATATTCAATGTATGTAAACAAAGTATGTACACTTTAGAATGACACACACACAGATGAATAATTCACACTAAGATCGGGAACATTAATTCATTTGTTTTTGTTCTGATGATGCCAGTCAAGTCAAAGTTATTCATCACAAAACACACATTAAGCCTGACTTCCATTAGTTTTTCAGCAGCAATCTGTGCCCCTTTTTACCCAGCATCAAAACATTTGACTAACAATGACATCAAGTTCAGACAAAATATCGAATTTTGTCACGCTAAAAAAAAGAAATGGCAGATTGTCTCTGGAGGCTGGAAGAAGCACTTTCCCACGCACTCGTGGGCGTCATTGACGGCCTCTCGCGGCAGGTGGTCACGACTGGGTTTTCCATGACAAAAGCCTGCCCTTCATCACCCCGAGATCCCACGTCACACACCGTCTCGCGTCCTCTCGCCCTTTCTCACACAGAGTCACTGCAACAATGACTGCAAACTCCACTCCACAAGCTAATTATGCTGTCGGCTGGAGCGACGTTTCAGGACTGGGCCTCGAACGAAACAGACAAACGCCACATATCTGACTTCCATCAATGACTAAATTAAAGTCACCAAAGAGGGAACAACAGGCACATGTGACTAGCAAACATCGGCAGCTAAGAATGAACCATTTGATAACCATAAAAAACTTCTTTTTTTTTCGAAAAACAATGTTTAAAAACATAAAAATTGTGTTTAAAAACATTCAAACTTATTGTAAATTGTTGTAAAAAAAAAAAAAAAGTGTTTGAATCTGTATTTAAAAATAAAACCGGAAAATAAAAACGTATTCAAAAACAAACAACCTTTTATTAAAATAAAATAAAAAATGCTTAGATTTTAAAATTTACCTTTGTTGTAAGTTGTTACAATAATTGACATGTTTATGATAAATAATGGTTAACATGGTTGTAAACTGCTACTAAAGCAAAAACAAAAAAATGGGTTTAAGTGTTTAAAATATAAAAACAGTTTTTTTTTTAATTGTTTAAAAACAAAGTGTTTAAAAACATACAACCTTCCTGTAAATTGTTCATAAAAAAGATAAAACAAAAACGTGTTAAAAACTTTTGAAAAACAAAAAATGTTTTAAAGATGTTTAACTTTGATTTAAGTTGTTACAAAAAATAAATAAAAACAAATGTATTTAAAAAAGTGTTTAAAAATGTAGAACCTTGTTGTAAATTGTTACTAAAAACCATAAAACAAAAATTTAAATGGTAAAAAATCTTTCAAAACATTAAAAATGTGTTTTAAAAAAGTACAACTTTATTGTAAATAGTTTAACTTTGATAAGTTGTTACAAAAAAATAAAATAAAAACAAATGTATAAAAAAAAAAAAGTGTTTTAAAATCTAAAACCTTGTTGTAAATTGTTACTAAAAACCATAAAACAAAAATTTAAATGGTAAAAAAAAAACTTTCAAAACATTAACATGTGTTTTAAAAAAGTACAACCTTATTGTAAATATAGTTGCCCAAAAAAAGCATTTTTGTTTAAATTGTAAAAGGATCCATTCTTAATTGGTGTTTCTTCGAAAGTACTAAAACAATCATAATGGAAACGGACTAATTCAGTGGAATCGGAACCATTTCATGAAATTCCTTCCGTTTCCCGTCTCTAGACATCAGTGTGTGTGTGTGTGTGTGTTGACCACGCTCCTCCAGCGCGAGGTATTTTTACTCTCTCTTTCACGGGCGCTCGAGGCAGGAGTGAACAGAGCCACAGCTGAAGTCTGGCGACAGCTGGACGTCAAGATGGAGACGGAGAGGTCAGGAGAGGAGCCTGGGAGTCAGGATTATCCAACACATTCCTCCATCTGGAGCGGCGAGGAAACATCTGCCCATCTCCATCTCAAAAACCCCGGAGCCGGAATAATGATTCCTCCTCACACACACACACACAGAGAGGAGAGACGGCTGCGTGTGGATCCGCTCTCTCAGCTGGAAACCCAAACCGGTTTGAGTGATCGTAGAGGTCCAAGCACACTTTACACACACACACACACCTCTGGTGTTCACGTGCTCAAAATAATCATTTACCTTCAGAAAGCAAACAGCGGAGAAGAGATACACACATCTGTGAACTCAGGGATGAATGAAAGTGGCTAAAGCATTCAAATATTAACAATATTCACATCATCGTAAGATTAACATTGTAAAATAATAATGTTGTTATTGTTAACTAAAACTATTAAAAATCATTTACGAACGTAAATCTAAATCCAAAGTTTTATATAATTTTTGAGAGCCTGATTACAAGTCTCACCATTAAAAGCCGTGTCCAAAGCACTCAATTATAATGCTCTCATAATAATTTTATAGCCGATATGACAGACTTGCGCTGCAAGTTTTTTGAAGTGATTTCAATCATATTTCAAGCATTTTAAAACCATCATGTTGAACAGTGCGCATCTGAAGGAAATAATCCATTATTTATCCGCTTTAATATATCGGCCAAAATTTCTTATCGGGCCGATAACGATAACATTATCGGTTATATGAAAAGATCATGTATCGGTCGTTACCGATATGATGGCAGATATATCGTGCATCCCTACAGTGTATGGCTGCTTTGAACAATCTGTATTGTATAAGGCGCTATAGAAATAAATGTGACTTGACTCAAAGCTGCACACACAAAAGCTTCCTAAAAAACTGAACGTCTTCACTGCCGCCAAATACAGCAGTCAACATGTGAAGTGGATAAAACCCTTCATCAAAGTTACACATCAATTTTGAACAATACCCGTTCTTGTCTTAGGACAACTTTGATAAACTTTTTTGATCCACTTCAAATGTTGACTACAAATGCAGACTCGCTTTTACCATGAGAGAACAACGCAATCTTAAAACATCTCATCAATAAGAAGAAACAAACTCAGTTCCCGTTCCCCGTGTGTCCAGCGCAGCGAGAGCTCAGCATGAGGACGGATCTCAACAAACAGCCCTGACACACACACACACACACACACACACAAAGCAGACGGGCCCCGGCCCCGCGACAAATGCCTTCCAAAGGCAAGAAACAAACACACAGGGAAAGGGACACAAATACACAGACAGACACACACACACACACACACACACCCAGACTGCTTGCTTCTCAGCAGAGCGGAGCGTAAGAGCCATCAATCGCTGCTGAATGAAGCCGCCGCGACCCGGCCTCCCTCACTAGGCTTTTCTCTGCGAGTAAAAGAAACTTCTGCGACAAACAAGGTCAGTCGCGACGACGCAGCCATTGAGACATCAGCTCCATGTCAGGGTGAAGTGAAGAGACACACACACACACACACAACAACTAAACCGATAACAGACCAACACCTGAGAACGTTCTAACCTTCGCCTTACAAATAGAGGAAATATAATAAAGAAAACACTGGAACTAGTTGCACAATTCTGGATAAATAGAGAATCATGATTTTCGTTTAAAATAGAGATCACGATTCTGAATAGACAAATAAAATAACAATTTATTACAAGAATTTCTGACTAAATGTTAAATATTTAATTCATTTGAGCTAAAATCGGTTGAATTAATATTTCAATGACTCACTCACGTGATTAAAGGAACTTGCATGCGCATTTATTAAATACATTAGAATATTTATATATAAACATTCTAATACAAGGTGCTCTAAGGCCGTGTGTCCACCAAAGCGTTTTTTTCACACGCCTGGCGTATTTTTTTAATTGTTTTCAATGGGAGCGCCGCGTTTTTCAATGGGAGTGAGCGTAACGAGGCGCTGAGTGGTTTTTCCACGCTGAAGCGCTCGGCGTTTTATACTGGTCGTCGAGAGTTGAAGAATGTTGAACTTTGGGTAAAACGCAGCGCTCATCACTGTCACTTTTTACCCAGCCGTCGAATCACAGTGGAGGAGGGGCGGGGCTAATGCCACACCGACCAACTGCCACAACATTCTTTCTGTACAACGACATCAACCAGCAGAGCTAACCGAACAAAATGGATGAAAAATTAATTTTTAGTATGAAACAAATTATCTGCGAAAAGAAAACTGTGCTGCGGATATTCTGTATCATAGCAACAAAACGTCTCAACTGAAAAAACGCTGCGCTGCCAAAACGCTCAAGCGCCCACAGCTAGGCGTTTTCAGCAGAGCGGCTAGCGTTTTTAGGCCAAAACATTTTTGTCACATACAGCAAACATCTCCTTACTATCCGCTAGCTGCCGGTCCCCTGAACACACTGTAAAGAAACGGGGTCTCTGTAGACAGCCCAGGCTCCACAAACAGCAACAAACTGGGCCAACCCGCCCCACGAAACAAAACAAACAGTTCCAGCCAATCACCGACTAGAAGGATCTGGGGGTTGGGGGGTTAGTGCGCGGATGAGGAGGAGGGAGGGTCGAGCTAGCCTCCATTTTGTTTGACAATACTTTAAACGTTAACAAGAAGTGACGTCACCCGACATCGCTTAGAGCACCTTTAATCTATAATTGTAATATAACCCCCACATTAGGGCTGTCAATCTTCCTCTACAATACTATTCAAATTCAATTTCCTTATTTTATTTAATATTCAAATAATATTTGAATATTATATGCTCAAATTCATCCTATTATTACTATTTACGACATTACTCAGGCTTATGGATCGCCAATGCCACTATAGCATGTGGTTGTTGTTACACGTTCTGTCCTCTAGAGGGACATCTAACATTGCAATAAACATTTTATTCGTGCTGAATATGGTTGAAGCGCTTTCGATGGTTTTCGGCTAATATCTCCGCGAAAACACCACCAAAAATCCTGAAAGCTTCGCGGGCGCTTTTTTACGTCGCTTTTTTAAACATTTACCATTTTTGATGTGGATAACGTGCACAATTGTGTTACGATTCAAAAACTTTATATTGTTCATCAGACGAAACAAAAGCATTTCATTTTCACATGCGTGTAAGCCGAGGTGCCGAGAAAGGCAAGATTGCATTAATTTTTTTTTAAATATACATAAAGCAATATTCGAATTGTAACTTCAGCATTCGAATAGTATCGATTTTTTAAATATTCGAATTATATTTGAATTTCGGTATTCGCTCCAACCGCCCTACCCCACATGCAGATTTAGTGTTCAGTACGTGAGGAACTGTAATAGTCTATTAGCATGTCGTCGCACTGTAAACATTCGTAGACCAATAATTTCGTGGAATATCTGAGCTGAACAACCCCAGAGCTAAACCGAACCCTGTGTGTGTTCACGAGCGCCACACACCATGTGATGTACGACAGTCCCGTGCGAGAGATAAGGCCTGCAGAATATCAGTGTTTACGTACGGCGTTCTGACCATGCAGCTCGAGCCCAGATAAGCCTTATCTGTGAAGATAAACACACGACACGGCGAGAACGCAAGACTTCTCTGCAGCACGAGACTCGCTCTCTTCAAACACGGTTGCCTCATTTCAGAAAATAATAGAATTGGATGTGCAACAATAACAAACCTGGGAAATTATCCAAGACTTGCCAAGCAAGCGTTTCATTTGCAATTACAGAGCGTTTCTGGAAATGTACATGACACTCTGTGGACTCGGAGTGAAAGACGAGACCCTGAAAACGTCCCTCAGAGAACGACGACACGTGATGGAGAGGAAGATGAGCACGCAGATTCATCCGAGAGGAATTCCTCACAAAAACTGCTTTTAACTCAATAACACCTATACTCTCCGTCTGCTAAATGAAGGTTTATCGTCTTTAAAGGTCACATTCTTATGGACTACATGCACCTAATATATAAAAATTATCACCTAATAATACACATTTTAATTGAGGCCTGAATGATTGCCAGCTGGCTTTTTCTTTATTCCCAAAAGAGAGTCCCTAAATAAAAGAATAAAAAGAGACACTTTACCTTGAAAAACAAAGTTCACCATGCAGTTGGCCATAGAAACACTTCAGACAACACAAAAAAGTTCTAACATACCTAAAAAAAAACTTGATTATAAATATCTGGCACAATTAATCACAGTAGTGAGTTTTGTTTGCCACAGCAATGTCCTCACTGTAACCAAACTTGCAACACTAGTATTAAACTTCATCACACAAAATCGCACTGGACCGACGATAAAATGCCAAAGACTTGAAATCCCAGAGCAATGTTTAGATGCCAGAATACCTTAGAGACTTAAACACACAAAAATGTTATTTTGATTATGCTTAATCTCTGGCACAATCAATCATTACAAATGTTTAATCTTGTTACAGGATGATCCATCATTCCTAGAACAAGCTTCTGCAAAACTGCTGTCCAATGGTTTCTACAGTGAGAATGATGCTTTAAATAAATCTCTTTGTTATTGCTCATATTGATCTTCTGTGGCCCAAAATGACTTTGTGTAGTAGTGCATTATGGGTAATAATCTAGACAGCCGAAGATATTCTGTCTGAATGCAACCATTTTGATCTTCACTTATCAAATTTAGTTTCGGGTGTCTCAGCAACGGATCAGAAGAAAAATACATTCAGGAATTCCACGATTCTTCACACCGAAAGTCAATCACGGACAATTTGAGAAAATCCCAGCATACCATCTTTGTGTTTGGATAACATTTCACGTTCTGACGCAAAGATCTGCCACAGTAAATGGAAAACACAATAGAGAGATTGTCAAGGGTCTAGCAGACTTTGCTTTTAGTGCATTGCTAATGGAAGTGCACTCAATACACACGGTTTGAATACGGTTCAGTTTAACACAGATTTGTATAAAGGCCTCAATGTAGGGCCCTATGAAATCCGTTTTATTTTTTCCCAAATTCCGTTTTATTTTTTCCCAAATTCCGTTTTTTCCGTTTAAATTTTTGGGAATTCATTTTTTTTTACCCTTTACTGTTATTTTAGTCATAAAAAGAGTGTGCTTTTAAAGTTAATGATTAAAATGTATACAAATAAAATAGGAATGACCTTAAATTACAGACATTTACTCAGTAGCCTTTTCAGGACAAATACTGCATGATGCAACATGGTACTGCACTCTTCAAGTAACAACAAAATATGGTTATGAGCTTTAAACTGTCCAGTAAAATAAATTATATTAGTTTAAATAAAAGTCACACTCTGTCTCTCTCTCGCCCAGTGTCGTTCGCGGAGTTCGCTTCGCTTTTGTCCAGTCCGGCGCCTCATAGACAGACGCGGTGTGTGTGTGTGTGTGCGCGTGTGTGTATGTGAGAGAGACGCGTGAGTGTTAGAGAGACGAAACGGAATATGTGGCGGCCGGAGTTGATTTTGTGGCCGCGAATTAGTCTATGTGTGGGAAACACTGCATAAAAGTCACGTGCAAACTGCTCGGCTCGGTACTGAGGGCTTATAGCGTCGAGTTTCTTAACTTTTTCGCCGAGGAAAGCAGAGTCGTGGAGAGCCGCTTCGCCATGCTTTCATTGTTTTGATGCCGTCATTGGAGCTGAAATGACGGGAGGGGTTGTGTCGCCCAGATTTGCTTCCCCCGGTCTGCATTTTCACCAGACATACGTTCTTCTCCCACACAAAAACAGAATTTCAATCCAAATATGTAAAATTCCACAAAATTCCGCGTTAACACTAGATTCCGCGTTAATTTGCCAATTCCGTAATTCCGTCCGCGATTCCGTAATCGCGGAAATCATAGGGCCCTACCTCAATGTGATTCTCTCAGCATGCATACGGCTGTTTTACATAATCACAAACTATGTTACGGGCTCAAACACGTCCTCAAACAATCTGTGCCTTAAATATTTGCAATGAAACTTAATGTTCAACAATTGCTAACTTCCACTGTGCTTCTTCAATTGACACGATTCCAACAGTTGTGGCTCAAAGAAAAACTTAAACTTCCCAATAGTAATTATGACAGATGATGGATTAAACGCTCATTGTTTGGCCTTTGATATTATGACCACTTCCCAATTAACAAAAGCCTAGATTCAAGAGTGCATATTTAAACGCAATACTCAATTTTACTCTACACAGTAAAAATTATGCAAGAAAACTTCAATGCAACATGATCCATTTTCTGTAAGTAACAGAATTCCTAACATTCCATCAATATTGTTCAATATGAAATTTGGACAAATTCATTTGGGCCAACATGAGTTTAAATTCACATTTCTTCCTATAAACTGGAACATATGTCATATGTGTATGTAGGATAAATATTAGGGCTGGGGTAAACGATTATTAATTAAACGATTAGTCTGTCGATTATTTTATCGATTAGTCGACTAATCTAACGACTAATTGAACGATTCTTTTTTGTAACATGGAAATTGCAGGAGTGCACATTCAATGCACAACAATTTTGATCTGGTTCTTACAGAGTATCTACACTGTAAAATGTTTGGTAGTCTACTCAAATGAGCCCTATCACACTTGGATGTGGTGCTCATTTAAATGTTTTCAGTGCTCATAAAAAACATCCGGACTGATTTTTCGGTTTTGTTGACGGGGGTGGGGTTTACATGCGCTTCATAAGGCACACACGCACATTTGCACACACACGCGCAAGGTCTCTCGCTCTCTCCCTCGCTGCCGCGCGCTACACGGTTTGGAGCTCGCGAGCTCTAGATTCCGGGAGATTTTAACTAATTTGCGGTCATCAGGGAGCCGCTATCACTATGCGGGAGACTTGGGATGTCAACTCCATTTGACAAAGAGCGCAAATAACGACACCTTTACGTTTGGGACTAAATTTGAAGTATTCCCATACCTTCGATGATTTAGTGCGAGCTGGGGTTTTTTAGGACTTTTTCTTTTGTTGGGACTTTTGCATGGCTTTGTTGTGAATTCTGTGAAGAGGTTGCTGTTTCGTCCTCGATTCTGCAATGTTTCGGTCTCCCACGTGTGCTGTACCGCCGGGAACGGTGCAAAAAAATAAATACATAAATAAATAAAGAAGCGTCGACAAAAAAATATGACGTCGACGAATTTTTGACGTCGAAGCGTCGACGTCATCGACGCGCCGCTACAGGCCTACTAAATATAAACGTTCTAGCGCTATAAAAATGTGATGACTGACTGTCAAAACAAATCTTGAAAAACACTCATGAGACAAACAGGTTTCTGGACATTAATTCGTAAGAAGCTCAACAGAATATTCCTGAGGGATCAACACTTCATTTCAGACAGTTTGGGATTAAATTCCATAAAAACAACTTACAACCTCATTCGCAGGGTCCTTATCTGATATATCAACCCCAACCCCAAGTATATTCATATCAACCCCAACCTCTGTGTGCACATTAATCAAAGCCATTGCTTGCGTTACTGCTGTTCTCCACAGGATAACATGAATGTTTACAAACTACTTATGCATGTAAAAAAAAAAAGATTTTTCAAAGTTGTAAACTATAAGATTATTCAAGTACTTCTTGATTGTTCATTTTTCAATACTTCACTCTTTCTACTTCAAAATTTTAATGGGTTACTTGCCATTTCTTTGTAATTCAAATCTAGTCAAATTTACTTAAATGATGCATTTTTGCAAAACACATTGTTTCAAAGAAGCTTTGCAGAAAATCTAAGTTGTTATTTGTAATAATTTAATAATTATTTGTGAAATTTACCAGTGAAAATTGTTTCAAAGGATAACCTACACCAACATTTCCTACATGTCAACGCCACAATATGTAAAAGTTAATCTATTTACCCATTTATTTGTACACCAGGCAAAAACTACACACTTATCCTCAACAAGACATGATTTCACGAAGCACACACAATGCTCAGTGTTGGAGGAAACATCACATGACTACGTGCGCAGCAGTACTACACTGTAAAACACGTTTTTTTCTCCAAAATTTTACTTAGTAGTTTACTTAGTAAAATTGTATTCAAAATAAATCCTATGCCAATTTGTCTTTGTATAATAAAACAAACATTTTTGGAGTGTGTTTTATAAGAAAATACCATTTCAGTTTTTTTAATCAAAATTTCACGTTCAATGTGTTACTTGCAGTTTCTTTGTAAATGTTTGCGATATTTACTCATTTCTGAGTGAAAGCTGTTTTTACACCAAATTTCTTTCCAGTGTAGTGTTGATTGACTTGGTAAAGACCACAAGAAAAACACATACTGTTGCTTTAAATCCCAGTTCTTGCTTCAGGCGACCCATCCCCCATTTCTCACACACTCTCTCTCTCTCTCTCTCTAAACTAGCCCCCCCACCCATGCGCCACAGCTTGCATCCATAACGCAACATGCAAACCACCGTATGTCCCTCTGGATGATCCCATGGCAGTTCTACAGCTCCTCTGATTGGAGTGCTGATGGACTATATGGTGGCCATTTCAGTCCAGAGAGGAATTTCACTTCACCCTCCCCCCGTCCAACCATGTGGTCAATCCTTTGAACAAACCCGACACACACACACCACATACAAGAATCTCGCGGTCAGTAATGCAGCGGCCATCCGAGGGGAACCGTTCAGCAGAAACACACGGATGGAAACTGACAACCCATCCCAAAACTCAAGCAGATATGAGCAGTAAACGGAGCATCAAGAGTCATTTGTTTCCTCCAATAGAAGGGTGTTTAAAAGCCACACCGCCCTGCTTTTCTTTTTACGGCACCCTCTGCTCAGCCAGGGGAATCTTGGAATGCTCTACGCAAAGACTATTACACAACACACACACACACACAAAACATCAGGCTTTATGAGCCCTCGCGGCATCGCAAAAAGCATTGAACAATGACAGAAAGACACACCAGGGACACATTTCACCAAGAAATCAGATGGAACAATCAAGAAATTATATTTTGCATTAAGAAAATTAAGGGATAATAGGATTGTTTGCATTGTAACTATTTACAAGATAATTTAACCAAAATTCTAATGATTGTAATGTTTTATTTCTATTCTATTCTTATTTCTATACAATGGTGTAGGATTTACTTTGAATCGATTTTCACTCTGAAACTGATAGCAAATTTAACAAATAAATGACAAGTAACGCTTGAACTAGAAAGACTGAAATAGTATTTTCTTGTCAAACTTTTTTATTTACAACTTTGAAAAGTAATTTTTACAGTGTAATAGGATAATGAAAATCATTCTGTCCATAGAAAATGTTTTTATTTAATTAAAAAATATAAAATATCAGCCACATATTCTGCATTACAATGCATACAGCATGATATTAATGAGAATTTTAGGGGGAAATGTGTTGCATATTCATTTAGCAGACGGATTTATCCAAAGCGACTTACAAATCAGGAATACAACAAGCGATTCATCGAAGTTGGACAAGTTTTAGACAGGTTTTGTGAGATTCACCAGCATATCTACTGGATCTCATTTAAACCAATGCAAGAACATTTTCTGTTCCGGGTAAAACAGCTACAAAACACCAACTTTCTTCTGTCATGTGAGTCTCCATAGAAGACAATAAACATCCTTGAAGACCAACTTCTATTGAACCAAAAACACGCATCATGTGACGTTTGAATGCACGTCTCAAGTTGCTTTTTACCTAAATTTCTAACAACTTCTTGTGTCTTTTCACTCTATGAGTATGAAGCGTATACCAAAGTTGCTTTTGGAGGAAAAACAACAACCAGAAAGAGCCCAGGTGTTGTCTGTCTGCTAAACCAGGAGGCTTGTGGGTTAAGCTAGTTATGAACACGACACAACATATGCTGGTCTGTTCAACAGGGAACTCAAACACTCATGTTCACGAAACAGAAACTTCAGAGCAGGGTTATTATCGTCAACTAAAACTATTCAAGCATTTATCTTAATTGGAATAAAGCTGAAATAGAATAAAATAGAATTACTAGGGGAAAACCAAATGAAACTTAGAAATGTTGCCTGGTAATAAACTGAAATAAGTTGAACCATAAAATGATTAACTGGAAATAAATCAAATAAAACTAAACTAAGACTAGAATTAATTAAAAAATAAATTAAACTTAAAGAGCAAAATACTTTACAAAATGACTAAACCACATAATAAAATTATAAAAATAATAAAATTACTAGAAATTAACATGAAAACTAAAACAATTAAAAGCTACTACAGGTTTCCAATATTAATAAAAAATAATAATAACACTGAATCTGAGGCACAAAACCTCAATATATAAACTAAGTTTTTTTCTTCTTCCAAAATTCCCAGTATTTACCCAACAAGGCCATTCCTGGAGGTAAAACACTGGGAAATCTGTCCCTGAAATGAAAACAATGCATCCGTATATATATATTTCATCTGAGATCGTTTATTAAAGTGCACTGTGATGTTAGATGTTATTTAATGTGAATTCAGCATGATATTGAGCTGTATAGATCCACCCCTCCCCCCAAACCCTCCAACACAACACAACAAAGCCACAGTCCAGAAGCAGCCAAACACACATTTACTGCATTCAGAGGACTTTCTGTGGGATGGGTTGAGGAACACTACCACAAATCACTACACTCACTATAAAAGCACGCACTATCCCATCCATATTTAACATGGATGCAAAAATCATTTACACCAATATGACCGTGCATGCACTTGATTCATAAATGCAACTATGTAACAAGTATTATAAATCCTTGGACTGAGTTGGCTGTCCTTGTGTTATTGTTAAGGACAGTGAGTAGTATTTGTAGTTATGAATGAATGCGACCACTAAAACGGAGATACATTATCTGTCACTACTATAATTTTTCATCAAACGCTGATGGAACTCAAACAGGTTTCCTAATGCAAATACAACGACAGAAGCGCTTTAGCAATAAATGTCCAATGCATGGTTTAGAGAAAGTAAGAACTGCATTCATGCAAATCTCACCCAAGTCTTGTCAGAAGAATAAATGAGCGCTTACCTGCACAAAAAGTTCCCAGAAGAAGTGCAAAAGTCAGCCAGGAAGCGAACATATTCCTCTACTGGCACAAAAACACCCCAGGTTTTCTCCTTTTTAGTGTCTTCTGCTTTGCACACATTTAAAACGATCGGTGGAAACACACACACACATTCATGCACACACTCACACACTCTCTCTCTCTCTCTCCCTCTCTCTCACACACACACACACACACGAGCCCGAGTGACCGTCGGCCTGATGTCCACCCAATCAAACTTTAACATATGCAGAAATCCATCAGGAAAAGCGGCTATTCCAACAGAAACGCCTTCCAGCATGAAACAATGAGTGATTTCCACCCAAAAGCCAGTCCGTGTGTGAAGCTTCTCCTGTTCAGAGTGAGAATGGCTGGACAGGGTCCGATTCTGACATGCACGAAACTGAACTGAGTCCAAAATGGCTTCGGAGAGCGAAACACAGCCAGCAGGGAAACCAATTTTCCAGTTCTACTAAGTCGAAGGCTCGGCTCATGAATATTAACTACGCACCGTGACGCTCGTCCAGCAGCGCTCCCTCATTGGCTGAGCCTGCTGAGAATCCCTGGCTCATGAATATTAATCAATCACATGACTGGACGCTCTTGGAATGTTGGCGAGAAACGTCATCAAGGTCTAATTAATATTCAGGAGCCGGGCCTCTCCGTAGTAGGATTGGGAATTTCGCAGCAGGAAAACCCGGATGTTGAAACACAAAGAGAGAAATGCAAAGCCTTTGAGTCCATATGCTGAGGCTACACAATATACACACACATACTGCTCGTCACGCCTGTTTTAAAGGCCAACACTGCGGTATTTTGGTGCGAATATGAACAGGAAAGTGCTTTATTTTTGTCTTGCAAAATTTCTTACTGTTTTGATTTGGGGTGAATTGATTGATTCACCTGAACATTAGTTACTGAGATAAAACTAATGCCCTTTGGAAGCATAATTCCAAACTAAATTGGCAAATAAATAAAAATAACTGATAAATAGTATACAATTAAACATAAAAGAACAACAAAGCAGCTAAATCATATTGCTGTTACATTAATAGAGAACGTAAGATCATATTTCAAGATAATAATCTCAAAATTAAACTGGGCAAAGTGCCTAGAGTTTAATATTAAAAATGAAATATCTGGAGCTTTAATAATCACAGAATGTAATGCTCTGTGTAAAAAACACTTCACCTTCACACACTGTGAGCCAGATGACAATAGCATCCTTGAGAAACGACTTGTACTGAGTTTGACAGTAAAACTGCTTAAATGCAGGTCTCTAAAACTACTAATTCTCAATTAATTTAAACAACAAGCTTGTGGATCCGTATACTTTTTAGGAGATGGAAGAACATTAAAATGATGATTCTTCCGTCAAGAGCATATATATTACTACTTAAAATCTTGAAAGATATGAAACTTCTTTAACTATGTTTTAAGTAGCTCATCACATGGAATAAAGAGTTGATCATGTTCTTACTGTAATACACTAGTGGATTTTTTAATACTGTGTGATAGAAACAGCATTTTTCTTTAAGTGATACTTTGTTATAAAAAATGTGCATCCATTGAAAAAAATATGTTTTAAGCTTTTTCCTGATTTTAATGCTTTTTATAAATATTTTACAAGGTTGGGTAAACAGTTTGGGTATAGGGGACTGGTAAATAATAGAGGAATTTTCTGGCAAGGTTCTCTCAAAGTTACAGAAAAACGTTCTTCCAGTAACGTTAGAATGTTCATCAAAATGATCTGGTTTTTAATAATGTCTGAAAACAGCACAAACTTTATTTATACATCGTTTGTGGAACCTTTTCTGAAACGTTTTAATTGGACGTTCGTCATTTTTTAAATGTTACTTGTTTCGAAATATTCAGAGAACCTTCAAATGTAACATTCCCATTATGTTTGAAGATGATAAAATGGAATGTGACGTTTGGAATGTTCTAAAAACCTAATGGAAACGTTCTAAAAACATATGGGATCATGTTTTGCTGCAATGCATCTAAAACCTTTTACAGGAATGATGGTATTTAAAAAAAATATATATATATATATTTCACTTCAGTTTATTGTAGTCATTGGTGAGATAAGGTTACAAAACTGTGGCTCTCAAAGCTCTCAGCTCATTAGAAATAACAATAAAAAAAAAACATTTTTTCCTTTCATAAAGTTATAA